>NW_019943069.1:76249-84974 GCF_002910315.2 Salvelinus sp. IW2-2015
AGAGAGGGACAGATAAGAGGGTTGAGACTTTCTTTGAGTAGTTATGTATGTAGACCGAGGCTAAGAGTGGAGATGTTGGGAAGCTGAACTCTGTGTGGCCTCTAGTTTACAATACCATACAGAACAGGAAGTAGAAAGAAAAGCTGGCTGTTCCTGCAGCTCCCACTGAGAGGCCTGGCTCCAGGATATATCTTTGTTTTCCCTCCAGCCTGTTCTGCTCACCATCCTTCTCTCCCTCTCAGCCTCTTTCTCCCTCTCTCTCCATCCCTCGCCTCCTCTCATCCTTCTCTCCCTCAGCCTCTTTCCTCTCTCTCTCTCCATCCCTCCGCCTCCTCTCCTCCTTCTCTCCCTAGAGCCTCTTTCCTCTCTCTCTCTCCACCCTCTGCCTCCTCTCCATCCTTCTCTCCTCTTCAGCCTCTTTCTCTCTCTCTTCCATCCTCCGCTCCTCTCATCCATCCTCCTCCTCAGCCTCTTTCTCTCTCTCTCTCCATCCCTCCCTCACTACCTTCTCTCCCTCTCAGCCTCTTCTCTCATCTCTCTCTCACATCCCTCCACCTCTTCTCCATCCTTTCTTCCCTCTCAGCCTCTTCTCTCTCTCTCCTCCCTCCGCCTCCTCTCCAACCTTCCTCCCCTCCGGGCTCTCCTCTGATTTATTCACCAACACTTGTATTCACACATACCTACCTGGGTTAGGCTGGGCCACAGGAGATAAGGCAGCAAAGGGCAGCAAATGAGATTTCAAACTGTAATGATCCTATATATAGCCTATAATATAGCCTCAGCCCTCTCTTTATAGTGGCTAGATACTGTTCATTAGATTATGGCTGAATCTACGCTCAGAAATCATTGATAGAAAGCTGCAATATTCCTCTAAAATGAACAGTACTTTTAAAGTCCCCTCTGTGATATCAACAGCCGTAAAGCTGCAACGCCCCACTTAATAGACAAATCTAATGGAATAAACTGGGGATTAAATCTCATCTGTCATTTACATACATTTGTTGTTATAATTCCTATCTTGGCCACTAGTAGGCGCAGTGAGTGGCCCATCTATGGCTAGGTCTTTATGTAGATACATATAGAGCCTAGACTATAACAGCCTTCACAAACTATTTCACAAACTATCATCTACACTGACTGAAGTGGATTTAACAAGCGACATCAATAAGGAGATCATAGCTTTCACCTGGATTCACCTGGTCAGTCTGTTATGGAAAGAGCAGGTGTTCTTAATGTTTTGTACTCAGTGTATATCTCTCTATTATGCATGGGAATACAATGGAGAGGTCGACCGACTGGTGGCCTGGTGCAGTCAAAATAATCAGAAACTCAACACATACAAAACAGTGGAGATGGTTGACTTCAGAAAGCGCCCACACTATCCTCAGGATTGATGGCTCAGGGTTAGAAGCGGAATCATTCAACTTCCTGGGGGTTAGCACGGCGGAATCATTCAACTTCCTGGGGGTTAGCACGGCGGAATCATTCAACTTCCTGGGGGTTAGCACGGAGGAATCATTCAACTTCCTGGGGGTTAGCACGGAGGAATCATTCAACTTCCTGGGGTTAGCACGGCGGAATCATTCAACTTCCTGGGGGTTAGCACGGAGGAATCATTCAACTTCCTGGGGGTTAGCACGGCGGAATCATTCAACTTCCTGGGGGTTAGCACGGAGGAATCATTCAACTTCCTGGGGGTTAGCACGGCGGAATCATTCAACTTTGGGGGTTAGCACGGCGGAATCAATCAACTTCCTGGGGGTTAGCACGGAGGAATCATTCACTTCCTGGGGGTAAGCACGGAGGAATCATTCAACTTCCTGGGGGTTAGCAACGGAGGAATCATTCAACTTCCTGGGGTTTAGCACGGCAGAAATCATTCAACTTCTGGGGTTAGCACGGAGGAATCATTCAACTTCCTGGGGGTTAGCACGGCGGAATCATTCAACTTCCTGGGGGTTAGCACGGAGGAATCATTCAACTTCCTGGGGGTTAGCACGGCGGAATCATTCAACTTCCTGGGGTTAGCACGGAGGAATCATTCAACTTCCTGGGGGTTAGCACGGCAGAATCCTTCAACTTCCTGGGGGTTAGCCACGGAGGATCATTCAACTTCCTGGGGGTTAGCACGGCGGAATCATTCAACTTCCTGGGGGTTAGCACGGAGGAATCATTCAACTTCCTGGGGGTTAGCACGGAGGGAATCATTCAACTCCCTGGGGGTTAGCACGGCGGAATCATTCAACTTCCTGGGGTTAGCACGGCGGAATCATTCAACTTCCTGGGGTTAGACGGCGAATCATTCAACTTCCTGGGGGTTAGCACGGCGGAATCATTCAACTTCCTGGGGGTTAGCACAGGAGGGAATCATTCAACTTCCTGGGGTTAGCACGGCAGAATCTTCACTTCCTGGGGGTTAGCACGGAGGAAATCATTCAACTTCCTGGGGGTTAGCACGGAGGAATCATTCAACTTCCTGGGGGTTAGCCACGGCGGAATCATTCAACTTCCTGGGGGTTAGCACGGAGGAATTCATTCAACTTCCCTGGGGGTTAGCACGGCGGAATCATTCATACTTCCTGGGGGTTAGCACGGCCGGAATCATTCAACTTCCTGGGGGTTAGCACGGAGGAATCATTCAACTTCCTGGGGGTTAGCACGAAGGAATCATTCAACTTCCTGGGGACCATCATCTCCCACATCCTCTAGTGGGAGGACAGCATCACATCCTCTAGTGGGAGGACAGCATCACAGCCTCTAGTGGGAGGACAGCATCACAGCCTCTAGTGGGAGGACAGCATCACAGCCTCTAGTGGGAGGACAGCACCACATCCTCTAGTGGGAGGACAACATCACAGCCTCTACTGGGAGGAAAGCATCACATCATCTAGTGAGAGAACAGCATCACAGCCTCTAGTGGGAGGACAACATCACAGCCTCTAGTGGGAGGACAACATCACAGCCTCTAGTGGGAGGACAACATCACAGCCTCTACTGGAAGGACAACATCACAGTCTCTAGTAAGAGAACAACATCACAGCCTCTAGTGGAGGACAACATCACAGCCTCTAGTAAGAGGACAAACATCACAGCCTCTAGTGGAGGACAACATCACAGCCTCTAGTGGGGACAACACACAAGGCTCTAATGGAGGACAACATCACAGCCTCTAGTGGGAGGACAACATCACAGCCTCTAGTGGGAGGACAACATCACAGCCTCTAGTGGGAGGACAACATCACAGCCTCTAGTTGGGAGGAACAGCATCACATCCTCTAGTGGGAGGACAGCATCACAGCTCTAATGGAGGACAACATCACAGCCGTCTAGTGGAGGACAGCATCACAGCCTCTAGTGGGAGGACAACATCACAGCAGTCACCAAGAAGGCACACCAGCTGATGTACTACTTGCAGCAGCTGAAAAAACTCAAAATCTCCCAGTCAATCCTGGTCCGGTTTTACGCATCATTCGTTGAGTCCATCTTCACCTCCTCCATCACTGTCTGGTTTCGGGTCTGCATGTGCCGGTTGCAAGTGCAGACTGCAATGCATTGACCGGTCGGCAGACAGGGTCAATCGGCTGTCACATGCCCTTCATCGAGGTCCCGTCACGATTCCAGGGCAAGGAAGAGTGCAGGAAAGATAATCTCTTTCCCTGCCCCAGTCCAGATTGGGGGGGGGGGGGTTTCTGTTCATAAACACAATGATTAAAATGGGGCTTCCTCCTTCTCCCATAGTGTCGGGCCAACAGGGAACAGCAGCACAACGTGGGCTACTGGCTCTCCATTTGATCTGCTATTGACTGAATCTCTGTCACRCTCTACAAATGGTCAGATCCATTTAATATTGACACAGCTGTTCAGAGAGTTTCAGAGTCTCTTTCCTCACCAAAAAAGGACTGGCTGTAAATTAATGATCCGGGTTAAGTAGCTACAATACAGAAGGCCCTTTTCACACAACTAAGCCGAGCCGATCCGAGCCGATCCGAGCCGAGCTGCACTGAGCTGGCCTGGTTACGCATYCATCATAGTTACTGGAGCTGTGCTGCAAAGGACAATGTAGAAAGAAGATATCATACGAATGGGGACTGCACTGTAGTGTCGGTCTGCTGTTGGCTCTATCTGTAACTGTGGCCGGAAGCCCGTCCAGACAGATAGCTGCTCTCTTTGTGTGGACATACATCATTATGCTGAGCACTAAGATGACACGTCTGTGTTATTCCTGATGTCTGTCTGCCCTCCCTCCCGCTTTCCCTTTCAGTCCCTGACAGACAAAACCCTGGGTGGCGAGCGGTGAAAAATGCTGTGGCCAGACAGACATGGGGGTGCGGGGGAGGGGGTGTTTACACGTCGGCAGAGTGGAGGACCGGCATAGAGGTCGTGAACTCTGTGCCCCCATCGAAGCGCTTGACTGACTTCTGCCATTGTCGAGTGTGTGTCTGTGTGTGCATGCGTGTGTTACAAAGCTATGCTATAAACACAGAGACACGGCTAAACGACAGCATCACAACACCAGGAAGCAATGTGAAGGTCCCACCACAGGTGACCGTAGACACGGCTGTTAATAGATTCAAGACACCATGAAGAAAATGCCTCTTCTGTACCACAAATTCACAGATTCCCTTTCAGTCTGGGTAAAACACACCATAGCTGAGTGTTGTATCTTATTCCATCCTTCAGGGAATCACGGTCGTACAGACTGGGCGATATGGCCTAAAAAAAATAATGTCTCTGTTTTTTCAAATTTATGGGCCATTCACGATATACGTACTGCTCGTTTTTTTTTTCTCCCTCTATATAAACTTTGTTGTACAATTAAAGGTAAAATACACAGCATATATTATAATGCATTCAGGACGTGTGAAGTTATAGCCAGGATAAATATAAACCTTCCACGACCATCAGACCCACTAATCATTTTATATTATTTTATCAAAATAGTTTAACCTGCTTTTTTTTAGCAATAATTACTGATCTGGCTTTCAAGTCTGTTTATGAAAATGCCTTTTTTGTTACTAATGTAACCAGAAACCTGCATAATGCACTTTCACTAATGACCGACATCTTGCACCAGACATTATAGAAAATGAACACAGGTCTTAAACAATCTCTCAAGCACAAGCCCACGTGCTAATGATTAGCCAGCTAATCTTTATATTTCAAGTTTAGCCAACAAGGATCTATCTGCTAGCTAACAAGGATCTATCTGCTAGCTAACAAGGATCTATTGTAGCTGAAGGATTATTGCTAGTAACAAGGGGATCTTCTTGTAGCTAACAAGGATTATCTGCTAGCTAACAAGACTTTTGCTAGCATGACAAGGAATGCTATCGCTAGCTAAACAAGATCTATCTGCTAGCTAAAGGATCTATCTTGCCTAGCTAACAAGGATCTATCTGCTAGCTAACAAGGATCTATCTGCTAGCTAACAAGGATTAATCTGCTAGCTAACAAGGATCTATGCTCGATAAGTCATCTATTAACAAGGATATACTGCTAGCTACAGGATGAATTATCTGATAGCTCACAAGGATCTATTTGTATCTATCAAGGATCTATTTGTATCTAACAAGGATCTATCTGCTAGCTAACAAGGATTATCTGCTAGATAAAGGATCTCTGCTAGTAAACAAGGATCTTGAATCTGCTATGATAAAAGATTATCATGTAGATAAGGATTATCTGCAAGCTACAAGGAATTTCTGCTAGATAACCGGATCTATCTGCTAGATAACAATAAGATCTATCTGCTAGCTACACAAGGATATATCTGCTAGCTAAAGGATATTTGCTAGCTAACAAGGATCTATTGCTAGCTATTAAGCAAAGGATCTATCTGCTAGTAAAGGATCTCTTGCTAGCTACAAGGATCTATTTGCTAGCTAACAAGGATCTATCTGCTAGATAACAAGGATCTATCTGCTAGCTACAAGGATTATTTGCTAGCTAAGAGGATCTATTGCTAGAGTACAAGGATTTATTGCTAGTAACAAGGATCTATTTGCTAGCTAACAAGGATCTATCTGCTAGATACCAAGGATTATCTGCTAGTTAACAAGGATCTATTTGCTAGACTAACAAGTGATCTATCTGCTAACAAAGGATCTATCTGGCTAGTAACAGGATATCTGCTAGAACAGGATCTATCTTAGCTAACAAGGATCTATCTGCTAGCTAACAAGGATCTATCTGCTAGTACAGATTATCTTGCTAGCTAACAAGGATCTATCTGCTAGCTAACAAGGATTTATTAGCTAGATAACAATGATCTAATCTGCTAGCTAAACAAGGTCTATCTGCACTACAGACTATCTAGCTTAAAGGATTATCTGCTAGATAACAAGGGATTAATCTGCTAGCTAACAAGGATCTATCTGCTAGCTAACAAGGATCTATCTGCTAGCTAACCAGGTAGAACAGTTGAATTGTTATGAACACACCTTTCTGTCCGTCTCCAGCTGTTTGAACAGCGTGCTAGCCTGTCCACTTTGTTCACATGTTGAAATCAAGTGGCCTACCTTATTGCTCAGAATGAGAACGAGTTGCCAATTCCTTATATAATTGTGTTTTATTGCTTATTGGACATTTATAAAACACGTACAGCGAGGATAACAGTCTGTGGCTAAAATGCTACTAGTGGTACGTGGTGCCACAATGCTGCGCATAACAAACTGAGCATTCCTTTTCCTGAATAAAATGTTCATTGACACTCCTGTTTTAGTCGTGTCTGTTCTGCACGCAGTTTGAGGAGTTGAGACATAAACATGGTATCATTATTAAGGCTAACATCTCCTCTATTACAGTATAATAATGTCTCTGTGTGTTTCGGGTGTCCATATGACCCATTCTATTGGACCAAACCTCAAATGCAAATAGTGAGTCTAAATCGCCTGTCAGAAAGGTAGAATTGACCTTTCAACTTTATTGGCATGAGTGGCAGGTGGGAGTGGCTTGGTGTGTCTGTGGAAACAGAGAGGAAGAGACAAAGCGAGAGGTTTCACACCCCAACATCTGTCCAAAATAAGCCCCATGTGTTTCTATGGGTTTATTTTGGACCTAAGCTTGTCGCCTGCCTTCCCGCCTTTGGGACAACAACTCCCATTGTTAGAGCGGAGACATGAGCATCTTTGTCATTATATACACATCTCTGGTGTAAACGGGGAAGGTGCACACAGCACAGAAGGAGCGAAGGAAATGAGACCAAAATGACAACAAGAGAACATAAAAACRCTCATAAAATAAAAAATACATTTGATATAYTTGCAATACAGGCATTTTGGAATATCACGCAAAAAAACATACATWAACATATCTGTTTGGTGTTCAGGTACACGGACATCACTCACCTCTGTAGTAGTACAGACACATATCAGACAGCACAAACCACCTCTTCTTCCATAGCTTCATGCCCGTGCTATCCTGAAACAACAGAGGCAAACATACAGTCACAAACGATGTCTTTATGAGGACATAAACCCCCCCCCCCAAAATATTTAGGACCACCAAAATATTTCACAATTTTGTTGTAACCCTGAACTAGCTCTTCTTCCAACAAGTAGTCAAAAGCTTGAGTAAATAGTTGAATATATGGAATGRCTGTGGATCCCCAAGGTGACGTTTGAGAAACTACCACACCATCTGTACACACTAACTTTATTGATGCTGGTTAGCAACGAATATAAAAAGACCAACTTCTTCAACGTTGAGATTTTCTGATTTTTTTTCTCTCGTTCTAAAGACTAGAAAGCAGGATCACCAGACAGTCATCTGTTGTTCAGAGGTACGTATGATTTAGTTCGTGGTACAAGATGAAGAAGACAAATAAAGACTGCTGTACACGTCAGATGTGATTACAAGGAAAGAACCCTTCCCCCTGAGACAGGGAGCATCGTATTGATCCGTATTGTTCACAGACACACCAGCGGAGGCTGRTGWGGGGACGACAGCTCATTATAATGGCTGGAAMGGAGMRAATGGAAACCATGTGTCTGATGTATTTGATAACATTCCACATATTCTGCTCCAGCCATTACCACGAGCCGGTCCTACCCAATTAAGATGCCACCAACCGCCTGTGATACACAAACACAGTTATGAAAAATGTATTGTGACTGAGTGGGTGTGGGAGGGGAGAGGATGAGGGGGTGAGTGTGTACCACCTCACCCTTCCACACACCACGACCAATATAACAACACTACCAGACACTAACACACAGACACACTAAACACACAGACACCACTAACACACAGACCACACTAACACACAAACACACTAACACACAGACACAACAACACGACACACAACACTAACACACCAACACAACTAACACACTAACGACACACTAACACAGACTAACAACACAGACACACTACACTAACACACAGACACACTAACACATACAGACACACTAAGACACACTAAACACAACAGACACCACTAAAACAGACCACAATAACACAATAACACACAGACACACTAACACACAACACACTACACAAGACACACAACACAGACACACTAACACACAGACACACAACACCTAAACACAGACACCACAAAACAGACACACTAACACACAACACACTGACACACAGACACACTAACACCTGACCAGACACACTAAACACAGACACACTGACACATTGAACACTAACACACTGAACACAGACACATCTGACACACTAACACACTAACACTGACACACAGACACACTAACATACTAAA
>NW_019943069.1:84999-87149 GCF_002910315.2 Salvelinus sp. IW2-2015
CTACACAGACCACAGCACATACACACTACAACCAGACAACACTAAAACAAACACTCACTAACACAGACACAACTTAACAACAGACTAACACACAGATCACACAACACTAACACACAGACACACTAGAACACAACCAGACCACACTAACACACAGACACACGTAAACACAGACCACACTAAAACAGACACACTAACACACAGACACTGACAACACAGACACACCAACTGACCACAAACACACTAACACAGACACACTGACACATTACACACTACACACGACACAGACACACAGACACAGACACACTGACACACTACACACTGACACCACAACTACAACTATCACCACTGACAACAGAACCACACTACACCAGACCTACTGACACACTTGTTTTAGTGTGTCTGTGTTAGTGTGTCAGTGTTAGTGTGTCAGTGTTAGTGTGTCTGTGTGTTAGTGTGTCTGTGTGTTAGTGTGTCAGTGTTAGTTTGTCTGTGTGCAAGTCACCTCACAGTCCCTCCGTTCCATGAAATGTTTCATTTATTTATTTTTGGTAATTTTCCTCTTTGCTTGAGTAATTGGAGATTGGAAGGGAGTTCCACGTGATCATGGCTCTGTATAATACGGTGCACTGCTGTGAATATGTTTTGGACTTGGGGACTGTGAAGAGACCCCTGGTGGCACATGTCTATGTGTGGTTGTCTGAGCTGAATGTTATTTGATTGGGTAGACAATCTGGAAATTTCATGACAGTAACACTTCTCTTAAAACCTAGGAGTGAAAGGAGAGGACAATGACTGCCTCGGTTCTGTTCTCTCTATTGGAAAACTGAGTGATATTCTCCTTCTTTAAACTCTAAATTCCTTCATGTATTATTCCAGAACTAGAATACATTCTGWAACCAGCACGGACGCAGAGGGATTTTAACCACACGCATGACAGTTCTTAAAGCCATTTAGTTTAAGAGGAAAGTCCTCAGCCACAAAAAACAGATTCTCTATCTCTACACTTGCCTCTGGGGTGTGGTTGGTTGGTTGGTTCTGGTGACATTACACTACAAAACATATCATACGCTCCCAGTACATTTGAACGTATACAGTCCGGGTGGTATATGTATTTGTACATGACAGTATTGAGATGTATTTGTTTCAGTAATACAATCCACAAACCATCCCAGCTCCCCTGTGATTCCATTCCTTCCCAGAATGTCTTGCCGGTGTTTTGAATATGTTCATGGATTAGGTACCATTCTATTCTCAAACCGTCATGTTTTGTCGGACAGATCACACACGGCTAGTAATACAGCATGGGCTGGGCTTCCCAAATGACACACTATTCCCTATATAGTGCACTACTTTTGGTACGATCCATCAAACACATTTGGGGTTTCATCATAGTGGTCTCTGACATCATAGTGGTCTCTTACTTTTGGTACTGAGTCAATGTGCGGGTTAGTCGAGGTAAATGAGGTAATATGTACAATGCCTTTGGGAAGTATTCAGGCCCCTTGACTTTTTCTCCATTTTGTTAGGTGACAGCCTTATTTTAAAATGTATTACATTTTTTCCCCCCTCTCATCAATCTGCACACAATACCAATGAAGAAGCAAAAACTGGATTTCAAATATTTTTGGTAATTTATAAAAAAATAAAAAAACAGAAATATCACATTTACTCAGTACTTTGTTGAAGCACCTTTGGCAGCAATTACAGCCTTGAGTCTTCTTGGGTACGACGCTACAAGCTTGGCAGATTTAAGGAGTTTCTCCCACTTCTTCTCTGCAGATCCTCTCAAGCTCTGTCAGGTTGGATGGGGAGCGTCGCTGCACAGATATTTTCAGGTCTCTCCAGAGATGTTCGATCAGGTTGGATTTTGATTTGATTTTGGGTTCAAGCCACTCCTGCATTCTCTTGGCTGTGTGCTTAGGGTCGCTGCCCTGTTGGAAGGTGAACCTTCGCCCCCCAGTCTGAGGTCCTGAGTGCTCTGGAGCAGGTTTTCATCAAGGATCTCTCTGTACTTTGCTCCGTTCATCTTTGCCTAGATACTGTCTAGTCTCTCAGTCCCTGCCGCTGAAAAACATCCCCACAGCATGATTTTTTATTTTCTTCTGTTTTATTTAACCTTTATTTAACTAGGCAAGTCAGTTAAGGAAAAC
>NW_019943069.1:87504-97497 GCF_002910315.2 Salvelinus sp. IW2-2015
ACAACAGCACAGAGGTCCAGAAGGTAGAGACAACAATACATCACACAAAGCAGCCACGAGTAACTGTCAGTAAGAGTGTCCATGATTGAGCCTATGAATGAAGAGATGGAGATAAAACTGTCCAGTTTGAGTGTTTGTTGCAGCTCGTTCCAGTCGCTAGTTGCAGCGAACTGAAAAGAGGAGCGACCCAGGGATGTGTGTGCTTTGGGGACCTTTAACAGAATGTGACTGGCAGAACAGGTATGTGGAGGATGAGGGCTGCAGTAGRTATCTCAGATAGGGGGGRGTGAGGCCTAAGAGGGTTTTATAAATAAGCATCAACTTGCGACAGGTATACAGAGATGACCAGTTTACAGAGGAGTAYAGAGTGCAGTGATGTGTTCTATAAGGAGCATTGGAGGCAAAYCTGATACCCGAATGGTAAAGAACATCTAGCCGCTCGAGAGCACCCTTTCCTGCCGATCTATAAATKAYGTCTCTGTAATCTAGCATGGRTAGGATGGTCATCTGAATCAGGGTTCGTTTGGCAGCTGGGGTGAAAGAGGAGCGATTACRATAGAGGAAACCAAGTCTAGATTTAAMTTTAKCCTGCAGCTTTGRTATGTGCYGAGAGAKGGACAGTGTACCATCTAGCCATRCTMCCAGGTACTTGTATGAGGTGACTACCTCAAGCTCTAAACCCTCAGAGGTAGTAAWCACACCTGTGGGRRGAGGGGCATTCTTCTTACCAAACCACATGACCTTTGTTTTGGRGGTGTTCWGAACAAGGTTAAGGGYAGAGAAAGCTTGTTGGACACTAAGAAAGCTTTGTTGTAGAGCATTTAACACAAAATCCGAGGAGGGGCCAGCTGAGTATAAGACTGTATCATCTGCATATCAATGGATGAGAGCGCTTCCTACAGCCTGAGCTATGTTGGTGATGTAAATTGAGAAGAGTGTGTGGAGTGTGTAGGATTGAGCATTGGGGTACTCCCTTGGTGACAGGCAGTGGCTGACAAAGCAGATTTTCTGACTTTATACACTGCAGTCTTTGAGAGAGGTAGTTAGCAAACCAGGCCAAAGACCCCTCAGAGACACCAATACTCCTTAGCCGGCCCACAAGAATGGAATGGTTTACCGTGTCAAAAGCTTTGGCCAATTCAATAAAAATAGCAGCACAATATCGCTTAGAATCAACGGCAATGATGACATCATTGAGGACCTTTAAGGTTGCAGTGACACATCCATAACCTGAGCGGAMACCAGGTTGCATACCAGAGAGAATACWATAGACAGAAAGTTRATTATTGACAAGTTTTTCCAACACTTTTGATAAACAGGGCAAAATAGAAATAGGCCTATAACAGTTAGGATCAGCTTGATCTCCCCCTTTAAATAAAATATGAACTGTGGCTGCCTTCCAATCAATGGGAATGCTGCCACCACAATGCTTCACTGTAGGGATGGTGCCAGGTTAACTCCAGAAGTGAGGATTGTCACCACCATGCTTCACGGGAGTCAGTCGTCAGGTTGATGCCCACTGCTTCGCCGTGAGGGTGCAGGTTAACTCCAGAAGTGATGCTGTACCCACCATGCTTCACCGTAGGGATGGGTGCCAGGTTAACTCCAGAAGTGATGCTGCCACCACCAAGCTTCACCGTAGGGATGGGGGCCAGGTTAACTCCAGAAGTCCGATGCTTGGCAATTCAGGCCAAATAGTTAAACTTGGTTTCATCAGACAGAGAATTCTTGTTTCTCATGGTCTGAGAGTCTTTAGGGTGCCTTTTGGCAAACTCCAAATGGGCTGTCATGTGCCTTGTTACGAGGAGTGCTTCGTCTGGCCACTTACATAAGCCTGATTGGTGCGAATGCTGCAGAGATGGTTGTCCTTCTGGAAGGTTCTCCCATCTCCACAAGCAAGGGAACTCTAGGCTTGTCAGGAGTCATCTCCTCCGAACAAGGACCTTCTCCCCGATTGCTCATTATGCGCTGGCGGCCAGCTTCAGGAAGAGTCTATGGTTCCAAACTAGTCCATTTAAGAATGATGGAGGCCAATGGTGTTCTGGAGACCTCGATGGAGCAGACATTTTTTGGTCCCTTCCCGATCTGTGCTTCCACATTCCTTCGACCTCATGGCTTGGTTTTTGCTCTGACATGCACTGTCACTGTGGGACTTCTTATACAGCCAGATGTGTGTCTTGTCCAAATCACGTCCAATCAATTGATTTACCACGGTGACTCCACATCAGTTGTAGAAACATCTCAAAGAACGATCAAGGAAACAGGACGCCACCTGAGCTCAATTTCACAGTCTCATAGTTAAAGGGGCTGAAAACGTTTGTACATTTTTTTCATATAAATTTGCAAAGCATTTATTTATGCGGATAAGCTGGAATGTAAAAAAATGTTGGAGACAAAATCAATGGGTCTGATTATTTCGAAAGCACTGTAACATGTAGGTAGGGGTGTAAGTGACTGTGCAGAGAATAGCAGCAGCGATAAAAATAGAGGTCAATGCAAATAGTCCAGGTGGCCAAATTTGTGATTAACTGGTTCGTCAGCCTTATGGTAGAAGCTGTCAAGGCAGTCGTTATGGCTTGGGGGTTAGAAGCTGTTGCCAGTCCTATGGCTTGGGGGTAGAACCTGTTCAGCAGTCATGCTTGGTAAAAGTTGAGTCCTTGCTGGGGGTAGATGAGCAGTCCTGGTTGGTTGATTCTTTTTTAGTCAACAGTTCATTTCTTGTATGTCTCTGGTTTCGAATTCTCCCATTGTTGTGCCAGAATGTCTCGGATGCACGTATGGTATCATTGTCTTTTATATTTGTCTTAGACCATGTATTTCCTTGCTGCGTTTTTGGTAGAAGTTCCTTTTTCTAGAAGCTGTTCAGCAGTCTTTATGGCTTGGGGGTAGAAGCTGTTGCAGCAGTCTTTATGGCTTGGGGGGTAGAAGCTGTCAGCAGGTCCTATGGCTTGGGGTAGAAGCTGTTCAGCCGTCCTATGGCTTGGGGGTAAACGCTGTTCAGCAGTCCTATGGCTGTGGGGGTAGAAGCTGTTCAGCGACAGTCTTATGGCTTGGGGTAGAAGCTGTCAGCAGTCTGTATGGCTTGGGGGTAGAAGCTGTTTCAGGAGCCTTGTCCATATCTCTGTCTCTCTACTCATAAACTGATCGACTCTAGTGACTCTACGTTACATAAAGCCCTCCCCACACACCTCCGCCTGTTGTAAGGCATTACTCACTCTTACGCCAGGGCCATTGGGTTTCTTCTCCGTATCGAGTTGATCTTCTTCCCACAAAGTTGTGCAATTTTTTTGAGGATTTGATGGCGAAAATGAGGTAAGAGGGCATATGACGATCACATCACATGCTTTCCAACTACTTTACATCATTTCACGTTTGTCCCTGTGTGTGTGTGTGGTGTGTGTGTGTGTGTGGGTGTGGTGTGTGTGTGTGTGTGTGTGTGTGTGTGTGTGTGTGTGGTGTGTGTGTGTGTGTGTGTGTGTGTGTGTGTGTGTGTGTGTGTTGTGGACTCACTCTGGCTGCGGGCTACTTTGGTGTGTTAGCATAGTCCGAGCTGCCTGTGTAGTTGGAGGCCTCGCTACTCATGGTGCTCAGAGGACGCTCCTTCTCATTCGCTGGCGCTTTGGGGCAGACCTAGATACCAGGAAATAAAATGGTAGAAAATGAGCAAACAAATGGGCTCAAGAGATTCCTTATTCTACATGTTTGTTCGACATAACATAACTTCAATTCTAAGCGAAACCAGCTACTGTCTTTCCTGAGAACTTCTGGAAGCCTCTCAGAGTCACTCATCCTACTCCTACATTCCCTGCTGAATTAAACTGCTGGAGCTCAATTTGTCAGCCTGACTCAGCACCCCATTTAAAGTGGGGAGAGACAGAGACGGAGAGACAGGAGTCAGACAGGGAGACAGACAGACGGGAGGACAGAACAGACCGGGACAGGACAGGGCAGGGAGGACAGACAGACAGGGAGGACAGACAGACAGACCGACAGGGAGACAAGACAGACAGACCGGACAGGGAGACAGACAGACAGACCGACAGGGAGACAGACAGGACCGACAGGGAGACAGGACAGACCGGGAACAGACAGGAGACAGACAGCGGAGACAGACAGACAGACAGACAGACAGGAATGGAGACAGACAGACAGGGAGGGAGACAGACAGACAGAGAGACAGGGAGCAGGACAGACGACAAGGTCACATACAGACAGACAGGAGACAGATAGGGAGATAGACAGACAGGAAGATGTAGTGTTCAGTGACATAGACAGGGTGATTGTCTTGTGATTCATAGGGGCCATGTTGAGATATCATTACAGCTGAGATTCTACTGTAGGCAGACTGCCTGCCGGCCTGGGTGGTCTAGATGAGATTCTACTGTAGACAGACTGCATGCCGGCCTGGGCGGTCTAGATGAGATTCTACTGTAGACAGACTGCATGCCGGCCTGGGCGGTCTAGGTGAGATTCTACTGTAGGCAGACTGTCTGCCGGCCTGGGCGGTCTAGATGAGATTCTACTGTAGGCAGACTGTCTTGCCGGCCTGGGCGGTCTAGATGAGATTCTACTGTAGGCAGACTGTCTGCCGGCCTGGCGGTCTAGATGAGATTCTACTGTAGGCAGACTGCCTGCCGGCCTGGGCGGTCTAGATGAGATTCTACTGTAGAGAGAACTGCCTGCCGGCCTTGGCGGTCTAGATGAGATTCTACTGTAGAGAGAACTAGGTATACTGTAGTCGTCCTACACTGATAAGTGAGGTCAATTTGACTAATAAAAACAAAGTGGGTCTTGCTGAAGGCTGCAAAGTTTTCAAAAGTAAAGTTTAAAGAAAAATGTATCAATGCCCATTTTGATATATACCCGTAGGATAGATGGGACACCGTGCAAGGTTTTGGTCCCATAGGTATCAAGTCAAAATCAAACTAAATTGTATTAGCACGTACACAGTTTACTGCAGGTATAAAAGGTGCAGTAAAATGCTTGTGTGCTAGCGCCCTCAACATTAAGAGTACAATAATCAATATCCATAATAATGAGTCAAATTAATAAACAAGTAATAAAGGTATATGCATGTAACAGCTGGTATTCACATAGATATACACGAACTACAATCAAGTCAATGGAATATCAAATAGAAATGAGATGACCAGAAATAGTACCGAGTACATAAATGCACCAATAGGATATCCAGTATAGATAATGACCAAATAGGATATCCAGATACTAGATTCATGACCAATAGGATATACAGTCATAGATAATGACCAATATGATATCCAGTATAGATAATGACCAATAGGATATCCAGTATAGATAATGACAATAGGATATCCAGTATAGATCATGACTAATAGGATATCCAGTATAGATAATGACCAATAGATATACAGTATAGATCATGACCAATAGGATATACAGTATAGATAATGACAATAGGATATCCAGTATAGATCATGAAACCAATAGGATATCCAGTATAGTCATGACCAATAGGATATCAGTATAGATAATGACAATAGGATTATCCAGTATAGATAATGAACCAATAGGATATTCCAGTATAGATAATTGACCAATAGGATATACAAGTATAGATAATACCAATATGATATCCAGTATAGATAATGACCAATAGGATTTCCAGTATATATCATGACCAATAGGGATACCTAGTATAGTCATGACCAATAGGATATACAGTATAGATATGACCAATATCGATATCCAGTATAGATAATGACCAATAGGATATCCATGATAGATCATGACCAATAGGATATCCAGTTATAGATAATGACCCAATATGATATCCAGTATAAGAATAATGACCAATAGGATATCCAGTATAGATCATGACCAATAGGATATACAGTATAGATAATGACCAATATGATATCCAGTTTAGATAATGACCAATAGGATATTCAGTATAGATCATGACCAATAGGATATACAGTATAGATAATGACCAATATGATAATCCAGTTATAGATAATGACCAATAGGATATCCAGTATAGATCATGACCAATATGATATCCAGTATAGATAATGACCAATATGATATACAGTATAGAAATGACCAATAGGATCCAGTTAGATAATGACCAATAGGATATTCAGTATAGATAATGGCCAATAGGATATCCAGTATAGATAATGACCAATAGGATATCCGGTATAGATAGTGGCCAATGGGATATCCGATATAGATTAATGAACATAGAGATGTTCTGTCCTACATTCTGTAGCTATGGTACAATGTCGTGTCTACAGGGAATGGCACTATGAAAAGAGACTAGAGCTAAAATACAGCAGAGGAAAACTGTCATCTCTTGGATATATTGGGTTCAGTTTCAGGTCAGTGAACAAGGTCAGAAACTCTGGTCCAACAGCGCTGTATGGCCGTCTACAGTACAAACACCGCAACAGTCCAATCCATATCCGCACATATACTACCACCAATACATCCACACCTCCTCCTCTCAATATATCCACCTTTTGTTCCCTCCATCCATCCACCAACACATCCCTCCATGTATCTTTTTAACCTTTATTTAACTAGGCAGGTCAGTTAGAAACACATTCTTTAATTACCCTTCATGACCCTTCAATGCCAACCTCAGATTCTGAGTAGTAGTCTGCATGCTTTAGCTCAAAAGAACAAGGTAGGTAGGTAGACAAACAGGTAGGTAGGTAGATAGGTAGGACAACAGGTAGGTAAGTAGGTAGGTGATAGGTAGGTAGGACAACAGGTAGATAAGTAGGTAGGTAGGTAGGTAGGTAGGTAGGTAGTAAGTAGATAAAAGTAGGTAGGTATGACAACAGGTAGGGTAGGTAGGTAGGTAGGTAGGCAGGTAGGTAGGTAGGTAGGGAGGGAGGAGGTGTAGGTGGTAGTAGGTAGGTAGGTAGGTAGGTAGGTAGGTAGGTAGGAACAAGTAGGTAGGTAGGTAGGTAGTAGGTAGGTAGGTAGAGGTAGGTAGGTAGGTAGGTAGGTAGGGTAGATAGGTAGGTAGGTAGGTAGATAGGACAACAGGTGGTAATGTAGGAACAGGTAGGTAGGTAAGACAACAGGTAGGTAGGTAGGGTAGGTAGGCAGGTTAGGTAGGTAGGTAGGTAGTAGGTAGTAGGTAGGTAGGTAGGACAACAGGTAGGTAAGTAGGACAACAGGTAGGTAAGTAGGAGAACAGGTAGGTAAGTAGTGAGAACAGGTAGGTAGGTAGGTAGGACAACAGGTAGGTAGGTAGGTAGGCAGGTAGGTAGGTAGGCACAACAGGTAGGTAAGTAGGACAACAGGTAGAATAGGTAGTTATAGGTAACAGGTAGGTAGGTAGGTAGGTAGGTAGGTAGGTAGGTAGGTAGGTAGGTAGGTAGGTAGGTAGGTAGGTAGGAGGTAGTTAGTAGGTGAGGTGAAGGCAAAATGAATAGGAAATATAGTCGAGACGTTGACAAGATTATAAAAATGATTTTAATTGAAATAATAATGTGTCCTTCAAACTTTGCTTCATCAAAGAATCCGTCAAGTCCTGACCATAGAGAGTCCTTATTTTCTATGGTAGAGTAGGTCAGGGCGTGGACTGGGGGTTAGTCTAGTTTATTATTTCTATGTGGGGTTCTAGGTTTTGTTTTCTATGTTGGTGATTGTGTATGATTCCCAATTAGAGGCAGCTGGTAATCGTGTCTCTAATTGGGATCATATTTAGGTAGCCTTTTTCCACCTGTGTTTTATAGGATATTGTTTTGAGTTAGTGCACATAGCATCTCTGTAGTCACGGTTCGTTGTTAGTTTATTGTTTATTTGTTTTTGTCTTTGCTAAGTTTCACTTTATTCATTAAATTATGTGGAACTCAACATCCGCTGCGCCTTGGTCCGACATTTATTCCAGCGAACGTGACAGAATCCTCCATTTGCAGCAATTACAGCCTTGCAGAGGCTTGACGGGCACTTCTTACGTATCATACGGTCAGGCTGCTCCCACAACAGTTCAATAGGGTTAWGATCCGGTGACTGTGCTGGCCATCCAATTATACACAGAACACCAGCTGACTGCTTCTTCCCTAAATAGTTATTGCATAGTTTGGAGCTGTGCTTTGGGTCATTGTCCTGTTGCAGGTGGAAATTGGCTCCAATTAAACACCGTCCACAGGGTATGGCATGGCGTTGCAAAATGGAGTGATAGCCTTCCTTCTTCAAGATCCCTTTCACCCTGTACAAATCTCCCACTTTATCACCACCAAAGCATCCCCAGACCATCACATTGCCTCCACCATGCTTGACAGATGATGTCAAGCACTCCTCCAGCATCTTTTCATTTTTTCTGCATCTCACGAATGTTCTTCTGTGTGATCCGAACACCTCAAACTTAGATTCGTCTGTACATKACATTTTTTCCCAATCTTCCTCTGTACAGTGTCTGTTCTTTTGCCCATCTTAATCTTTTCTTGTTATTGGCCAGACTGAGATATGGCTTTTTCTTTGCAACTCTGCCTAGAATGCCAGCATCCCGAAGTCGCCTCTTCATCGTTGAGACTGGGGTTTTGCGTTTACTATTTAATGAAGCTGCCAGTTGAGGACTTGTGAGGCATCTGTTTCTCAAACTAGACACTCTAATGTACTTGTCCTCTTGCTCAGTTGTGCACCGGGGCCTCCCACTCCTCTTTCTATTCTGGTTAGAGCCAGTTTGTGCTGTTCTGTGAAGGGAGTAGTACACCGCGTTGTACGAGATCTTCAGTTTCTTGGCAATTTCTCGCATGGAATAGACTTCATTTCTCAGAACAAGAATAGACTGACGAGTTTCAGAAGAAAGTCCTTTGTTTCTGGCCATTTTGAGAATGAACCAGTAATCATGTCTCTGTTCCCTGTCTCGTGTCCTCTGTTCTGCATTAGAATGACCAGTAATCATGTCTCTGTTCCCTGTCAGTGTCCTCTGTTCTGCATTAGATGACCAGTAATCATGTCTCTGCTCCCTGTCAGTGTCCTCTGTTCTGACAAGAATGACCAGTAATCAGATCCTGTTCCCGTAGTGTCCTCTGTTCTGCAAGAATGACCAGTAATCAATGTCTCTGTTCCCTGTCAGTGTCCTTCTGTTCTGGCACCAGAAATGACCAGTAATCATGGTCTCTGTTCCCCTGTCAGTGCCTCTGTTCTGCACCAGAATGACGCATACTCATTCTTTCCCTGTCAGTGTCCTCTGTTCTGACTAGAATGACCAGTAACCATGTCTCTGTTGCCTGCTGGATGAGATGCTATGCGATAGAGAACCACTAATCTTATTGTGGACCGCTTGCTAAATCAATACAGTCATGTTTGGCATGACAACGACAATACAGTAAGAGCAGCAATATAGATCTTGGAGCCAGCTAGCATCTACAGTATGAACCTTCCGGTATTGTATTGTATGTTGTGGTGTAAGACTCTTGTGTCCTACCTAAACCTACAGTACCTACCGACCACTACCTGTTGTCCCTACCCTACCCAATGTTGTCCTACCTACCTACCTGTTGTCCAACTACCTACCGATCAACCTGTTGCCATCCTACCTACCTACCTACCTACCTACACTATCGTCAAAAAAGTCACTTAGAATTTACCTTGTTAATGAAAGAAAAGCCAATTTTTTGTCCATTTTAAAAACAACATCAAATTGATCAGAAATACAGTAGACATTGGTTAATGTTGTAAATGACTATTGTAGCTGGAAACGGCAGATTATTTTATGGAATATCTTATATAGGTGTACAGAGACCCATTATCAGCAACCATCACTCCTGTGTTCCAATTGGCACTTCGTTGTTAGCTAATACCAAGTGTAAAATCATTTTAAAGAGGCTAATTGATCATTAGAAACCATTTGCAATTATATGTTAGCACAGCTAAAACTACTGGCTGATTAAAGAAGCACATAAAACTGGCCTTCTTTTAGACCTATGTTCTTAGTAACTGGAGCATCAGCAATTTGTGGGTTCGATTACAGGGCTCAAAATTGGCGCA
>NW_019943069.1:97522-99893 GCF_002910315.2 Salvelinus sp. IW2-2015
TGTGTTCCATGTGTGGGTTAGTGTGCTGGCATCAGACCTGCCTTCCCTGTCAGTGTCCTCTGTTCTGCACTAGAATGACCAGTAATAGTCTCTGTTCCCTGTCAGTGTCCTCTGTTCTGCATCAGAATGACCAGTAATCATGTCTCTGTTCCCTGTCAGTGTCCTCTGTTCTGCATAGAATGACCAGTAATCATGTCTCTGTTCCCTGTCAGTGTCCTCTGTTCTGCATCTAGAATGACCAGTAATCATGTCTCTGTTCCCCTGTCAGTGTCCTCTGTTCTGCACCAGAAATGACCAGTAATCATGGTCTCTGTTCCCTGTCAGTGTCTCCCTGTTCTGCACCAGAATGACGCAGTAATCATGTTCTCTGTTCCCTGTCAGTGTCCTCTGTTCTGCACAGAATGACCAATAAGTCATGTCTCTGTTCCCTGTCAGTGTCCCCTCTGTTCTGCAGCAGAATGACCAAGTAATCATGTCTCTGTTCCCTGTCAGTGTCACTCTGTTCTGCACCAGAATGACCAATAATCCATGTCTCTGTTCCTGTCAGTGTCCCTGTGTCTGCATCAGAATGACCAATAATCATGTCTCTGTTCCCTTCAGTGTCCTCTGTTCTGCACAGAATGACCAATAATCCATGTCTCTGGTTCCCTGGCGTGTCCTCTTGTTCTGCATCAAGAATGACCAGTAAATCATGTCTCTGTCCCTGACGACAGGGAAGAGGGAAGGAAAACAAGACAGAATAAAAGACAAGAGCACTTTTTTAAGACGGTCTGCCGTTACCTTTCTTTAGAAGGAAACCTGAGAGGTTGGATAGAAACGGAAGAGATGTCAAATGCATTCGCTGCAACAGCTTAAGATAGTCCTAGATAGCTGTTGTAGGAGGAAAGGGAGGAGCATGGATCCCATTAGAACTCAAAAGACATGTGATTGTTGCCATTTAAAACGGCGAGATACTTCCAAGTGTCCTGCGTGGAGGAGAAGGTGATACGTTCCTGTAGACGCTGAGCAGCAGCCAGAAACTAACGCTCTCTCAAGCTGACACACTTCTCCCTTCTTCCACCTTTCTCCTCTTTATCCACTCGCTCCCTTCCGTCTCTCTTATTCACTACACTTTTATTCATCATCCAGTCGCCCCCAGTGACAAGCTAAGGCTTCGTCTCAAATGGAACCCTATTCCCTATATAGTGCACTACCTTTGACCAGGGCCCAATATAACCCTATTCCCTATATAGTGCACTACCTTTGACCAGGGCCCTATAGAACCCTAGTCCCTATATAGTGCACTACTTTAGACCAGGACCCAATAGAACCCTATTCCCTATATAGTGCACTACTTTAGACCAGAGCCTTATAGAACCCTATTCCCTATATAGTGCACTACCTTTGACCAGGGTCCTATAGGAAATATCCTCTGAGTATATAAGGAACATGGTGCATTTTGGGACTCACCCTAGGCTAAATCCTGTCTGAAAAGTAATCAATGGTGTGTCAGTGTGTGTGTGTGTGTGTGTGTGTGACGGAGTGTGCTGGGGGGGGTGGAGAAATGGCCCTGTCTATTAAAAGTGATGAATCAACATGGCTCTATTTGACGCTCTATTTAGCCAGTAGCCCATTTCCGTCCCTGAGCTGACGCTGTGTAGTGTGTGTAGTGTGTGTGTGTGTGGTGTGTAATGTGTGTGTAGTGTGTGTATGTATGTGGGAGGGAGGGATGTGGGCTTTGTTGCTAATTAACCCGGGCCCTGATAATCACTCTACTGGATCTGAAATTAAAATGCTGTGAACGAACGCGTCAAATTGCCTGCTGCTGCCGTCGCATGAGGGCTGACGCCATGGTTGGCTGCAGGCAGAAATGGACACCAGAGGACCCACCCACACACAGAAATATGTGGTGATGGCATATTTCAGCTCCCACTGCAGAGTGAAAAACAGTTAGCACAAGTTGAAAATACTTCCAGAAGAAAATGGAGAGACCATTAAAACTGGAGTCTTTAAAAAAAATATGTATTAGTGGTCACAAATGGGGCCCTTGATGAATTCTATAGTGATGGCTGTTAGTCAGGCTGGTGGGGAACAGGGCTGGGTTGTTGATGTGGAGGGACCGTGTCAGGCTGGTGGGGAACAGGGCTGGAAATGTTCATAAATGACCAGCATGGTCAAATAATAATATCACAGTAGTTGTCGAGGGTGCACCAGTCAGCACCCAGGAGTAAATGTCAGTTGGCTTTCCATAGCGATCATAAAGAGTACTCTCTCCACGCTCCTGCTGTCTCTAAGAGTTGAAAACAGCAGGTCTGGGACAGGTAGCCACGTCCGGTGAACAGGTCAGGGTTCCATAGCCGCAGGCAGAAACGTTGCAAGAAGCATCTAGCAC
>NW_019943069.1:100852-111181 GCF_002910315.2 Salvelinus sp. IW2-2015
CCCGGGGGAAGGCTGCTGACCGAAATACATTGTTTTTTTATCAATAGTTATTTATTTTAAGCAAATTTACATTGTCCCTCCAGGAGTAAAAAACAATATAGGATCACTGTCCTGTGCTCACAGAGCCCAGTGTTAGCCACAGCTAGGCTAACTCATCTTATAGTACACTACAACACGGTCCCTCCACATCAACAACAACCAGCCCTGTTCCCACCAGCCTGACACGGTCCCTCCACATCAACAACCCAGCCCTGTTCCCCACCAGCCTGACACGGCCCCTCCACATCATCAACAACCCAGCCCTGTTCCCCACCAGCCTGACACGGTCCCTCCACATCAACAACAACCCAGCCCTGTTCCCACCAGCCTGACACGGTCCTCCACATCAACAACCCAGCCCTGTTCCCACAGCCTGAACGGTCCCTCCACATCAACAAACCCAGCCCTGTTCCCACCACCTGACACCGGTCCCTCCACATCATCAACAACCCAGCCCTGTTCCCACCAGCCTGACACGGTCCCTCCACATCATCAGCAACCCCAGCCCTGTTCCCCACCAGCCTGACACGGTCCCTTCCACATCATCAAATCAACCCAGCCCTGTTCCCCACCAGCCTGACACGGCCCCCTCCACAGCAAACAACCCAGCCTGTTTCCCCACCAGCCTGACACGGTCCTCCACATCAACAAAACCCAGCCCTGTTTCCCACCAGCCTGACACGGTCCCTCCACATCATCAACAAACCCAGCCCTGTTCCTCACCAGCCTGACACGGTCCCTCCACATCATCAACACCCAGCCCTGTTCCCCACCAGCCTGACACGGTCCCTCCAATCAACAAAACCCAGCCCTGTTCCCCACCAGCCTGACACGGTCCCTCCACATCATCAAACAACCCAGCCCTGTTCCCACCAGCCTGGCACACGGCCCTCCACATCAATCAACCCAGCCCTGTTCCCCACCAGCCTGACACGGTCCCTCCACATCAACAACCCAGCCCTGTTCCCCACCAGCCTGACACGGTCCCTCCACATCAACAACCCAGCCCTGTTCCCCACCAGCCTGACACGGTCCTCCACATCATCAACAACCCCCCTGTTCCCCACCAGCCTGACACGGTCCCTCCACATCAACAACCCAGCCCTGTTTCCACCAGCCTGACACGGTCCCTCCACATCATCAACAACCCAGCCCTGGTCCCCACCAGCCTGAACACGGTCCCTCACATCATCAACAACCCAGCCCTGTTCCCCACCAGCCTGACACGGTCCCTCCACATCAACAACCCAGCCCTGTTCCCACCAGCCTGACACGGTCCTCCACATCAACAACAACCCAGCCCTGTTCCCACCAGCCTGACACGGTCCCTCCACATCATCATCAACCCAGCCCTGTTCCCCACCAGCCTGACACGGTCCCTCCACATCAACAACCCACCCTGTTCCCCACCAGCCTGACACGTCCCTCCACATCATCAACAACTCAGCCCTGTTCCCACCAGCCTGACACGGTCCCTCCACATCATCAACAACCCAGCCCTGTTCCCCACCAGCCTGACACGGTCCCTCCACATCAAACAACCCAGCCCTGTTCTCCACCAGCCTGACACGTCCCTCCACATCATCAACCCAGCCCTGATTCTCCACCAGCCTGACACGGTCCCTCCACATCATCAACACCCACCTGTTCCCACCAGCCTGACACGGTCCCTCCACATCAACAACAACCCAGCCCTGTTCCCCACCAGCCTGACACGGTCCCTCCACATCAACAACAACCAGCCCTGTTCCCCACCAGCCTACACGGTCCCTCCACATCATCATCAACCAGCCCTGTTCCCCACCAGCCTGACACGGTTCCCTCCACATCATCACAACCCAGCCCTGTTCTCCACCAGCCTGACACGGCCCTCCCACATCACAACCCAGCCCTGTTCCCCACCAGCCTGACACGGTCCCCTCACATCAATCATCACCCGCCAGCTGTTCGCTACACGACAGCGCCTGCAAAACAACCGCTGTTTCCCCCCGCTGACACGCCACATCAACAAACCCAGCCCTGTTCCCCACCAGCCTGACACGGTCCCCCACCACATCACAAACCCAGCTGTTCCCCACCAGCCTGACACGGTCCCTCCACATCAACACAACTCCAGCCCGTTCCCCACAAGCCTTGACACGGTCCCTCCACATCAACAACCCAGAACATCTTGGCCATGTTCTGTTATAATCTCCACCCGGCACAGCCAGAAGAGGACTGGMCACCCCTCATAGCCTGGTTCCTCTCTAGGTTTCTTCCTAGGTTTTGGCCTTTCTAGGGAGTTTATCCTAGCCACCGTGCTTCTACACCTGCATTGCTTGCTGTTTGGGGTTTTAGGCTGGGTTTCTGTAYAGCACTTTSAGATATCAGCTGATGTAAGAAGGGYTWTATAAATACATTTGATTTGATATWGAATTTTTTGGACTAGAGGAGTATAAAGGAGCATAGCAGCGGGACACGTTACATTTTCACTCCGTATCATGAACACTGTAACTCCAGTACTGTTAGAGCTCTGCTACAGCCAGTTGGTGTATAGTGCCAGGGCTGTTGGGCTGTAGTCGGTGCAGCTGGACCGTAACGTCTGCTTCCAGCTCACACTCTCAAACACGTAGATCCCCTGAACGCCGTCACTCTCCAGATCCCAATACCCTGAATTCTGATCACCTGTTTACACACCTGTATGTCATTATCACACACTATTTAGTTCAGTTCTTTGCACCCCATCACTGTGAGGTATTGTTTGTTTTGTGACACACTTCAATTCAGAGCGCTGTTTTTCCCGTAATTTAATCCTCCCGTGTATGATAGTTTTTGTCTGCCTCTCTAACAACGCCGKTTGCCTATTCCCTGCCTGTACTTCAGCGTATCGGATTTCCTGTTATCAACCTATTTCCTGATCTCCCRGACTACGTTACTAGCCTTTTCCCTGCCTGTACTGTTGCCTTGTTGGACCCCCTGTGTATGACCTTCTGCCTGCCCCTGGACCCAGCTACCTGCCTCCTCCTGTGGTCCTTTACAAATAAACACCTGCTGTGCCCAGAACGTGAAACCAGCTCTCTGTCTCCCATCGTGTTCATTACACGGACCAAGTGTTACTCTTCGCTACCTTCATGTAGAGGGAGGAGTATGCGTGTGCTCACAAAAAAAATACTCCAGGCAGCACCAACAAAGCCCCTGTATTAACTCTGCACAAATAGACAGTCTGGGATGGGCAGATAGCCCCCACGCTTGGCCCCTTGGAGTGTGTGTGTGTGTGTGTGGGTGTGTTGTGTGTGGTGTGTGGTGTGTGTGTGTGTGTGTGTGTGTGTGTGTGTGTTGAGGGATTACCTCGCCAGTGAAGCATATTGGGGGGGGGGCAACGGAACTGACTGGCCGAGAATACAATTTAAAACAACCACGAGAGCATTTGTCATTGAAAAGGGGGAGACTGTGAAAAGGGGAATGAGAGCTGCTTTAGTTCAGGAGAATTTTGTTCTGACTTTGCTTCAAGCTCGTCATCTCACAACAAAACGGCAAACGAGACCAGGACCCGTATTCACAAACAGRGTGCTGATGGGATATAGGATCAGTTTTGCTTCATCACAATGAATAAGAATATTTGGACAAGGGGACCTGATCCTAGATACAGACCTTCTCAAGGCAGGCAAGCAAAACACATAGACGTGCATACACACAAATAGGTTACGACAGTACTTTCAACAATTAAAGAGTATGCACTTGCTCAATAGGCAGGTGTCAGAACCAGGGTTAAGTCTTACCTGTGCAGCCTGTGGTATRTCAGGAATGGAAAGGGCATTAAAACACCAGACATACTTGAAGTGTTACCAMGTTCATGCAGTTTCGAGACGTTGTTAAACTCAGATTTATGACAAAATGCCCGAGTTAGCTTCTCTAATATTAGGATGTGTAATATTATGTGTCACACTCTGAGACTTTAAAAAAACGACGTGGACCAATCAAGACTGTCCAACCACCTGGAAGATGGTCTTGTTCTCCTGGTGAAATGTTTGGCCGGAGAAGAAGCCGTTTGCTAAGACTAGCCTTGTAAACTAAACTACAGTAAACAGAGTGGCAACTGGCAAGGCATTGCAAGGCTTTGTCCACCATTTAGGTTATGCATTAGTTGAAATGATTGCACTATTCAAATAATATCAATAATGTTTTGGGGGGGGGGAATATCTGGATAGTCAAAATACATGTTAAAGATGAAAAAAATAAGTTTTTAGTTCAATGGAGTCTTGTTCGTGTGACAGTCTGTGTGTGGCACGGACGGAGGGAGAGAGTGAGAAATTATCCAAACCGCTAGTTAAACAAACTTGTTCACTTCCATAGGTTCTCTATCATACCATCTGATAGTGGCTGTTTTGACTGCATCAAGTCATTGTAAAGTTAGCCATCTAGCTAAAGTAGCAATGAAAAGTTAGCCATCTAGCTAAAGTAGCAATGAAAAGTTAGCCATCTAGCTAAAGTAGCATTGTAAAGTTAGCCATCTAGCTAAAGTAGAAATGWAAAGTTAGCCATCTAGCTAAAGTAGSAWTGAAAAGTTAGCCATCTAGCTAAAGTAGCATTGTAWAGTTAGCCATCTAGCTAAAGTAGCATTGAAAAGTTAGCCATCTAGCTAAAGTAGCAATGCTAATTGAGCCTATTTTGAGGCGTCCTTATCTACAACATTTTAGTCATTTAGCAGAYGCTCTAATCYAGAGTGATTTACAGGAGCAGTTAGGATTAAGTGCCTTGCTCAARGGCACATTGACAGATGTATCACTTAGTCAGCTCGGGGATTCAAACCAGCAACTTTTTGGTTACTGGCCCAACGCTCTTAACCGCTAGGCTACCTGCCGTTCATATGAAACAGCCTACCTGTTGGTTGATTATTGTAGCATATTCCTTCTCATTTAGCCAACTTCCTTCCATAATTTTAATTCCATTTTKCATTAATTAGAAATCTCCCACTTCACTTGCTACACACGGGAGCATGTGACTGTASCTTCGCTGTGATTGGATGGTAATAACAACAAGCTACACGCGTGATGTCATAAAAACATTTAGAGTGTCATGCTCCATCCTTCTAGGCTATGTAGCAATGTCACAGATTATTACATTTTAGACATAGGCCAAATATTGTTTATTCTCAAAAATGAATACTCTCCCAAGTATTCGAGTACTAACGTCCGGAATAACCGTGCCCTATGTTAGACAATTTCCCATTGGCTTTTACTATCGGGGACTTTTGTGTGGGCATTAGAGCGGGGGCGATAGGGGCAAAAATCCATATCACCATAAATTGACTGAATTATCACCATAAATTGACTGAATTATCACGATAACGATACATTGAACGATACATTTATAACATTAATTTGAAACACAACAACTGTTACTTATGACCCTGAAACCTACTACTACTTCTTAAAGAAGTTGTCCCATCAACAATCACCCATATTAGCAAAACTATTTCATTTTAAACTTCACCTTTCTCTCACAGGGCCCTATAGGTTATTTATTGTAATGAACGATATCAGCAAAATGTCCACAATAAGTTTTCTCCTTTTCATTATGGCTCTCTCTTGTCCCTCTACAGCAAACAGATTGTGAGCAATATGTTTTGGAAAAATCGATTCGCAATAAAAAAAATAAAAAAATCACAGTATCGAATCGCAATCCATATTGGTATCGGGAACTTCGTATCGTGATAATATAGAACGGTGAGGTCCCTAGCACTTCCCAGGCCTAGATAGGATCTTGTCTGTTAGTAGTTTTGTTTGAACACATCATATGGTCCAGACTCCAAACAACAACATACACTGTACAGTACTAGCAGGACGTCAGGCAAAACAGTTAACAGTTAGTCAAACAACACAGAACAACATAAACAGAGGAGTGTAACAGTGCTTTACACAAAAGTGCTTTTACATAACAGTTACTTTAGAGTAACACAATAAGCATCCATTTGAACCTAGCGTTACATTACCTTCTAAACATTGGGCGAACCACTTTTCCACAATTCAAGCTACAAAACACAAGGGGAAAAATGTTTAATCAACGGCGATACTGTTAAGTCTATAAGAGATTGCCTAGAGACAAGATGGGCAACGACAGTCCTCGGCAACAGTTGGGCGTGCGACAGTTGGACTCGCTATTTCATACCTTAACGCGCATAGAAACCAGGGGTTGGAACCAACATTGTTATAGTTTGTTCTGAACGGAACCATTATTTTCTTAGTTCGTTCCACTGTTCCGACCAGCAAATAAAGTTATGAACTGGTTCCAACCTCCAAAAAAGTAAAAATTTTATAGTTCCTTTCTGGGTTTTTACTTCTTTTACATTTAGTAATTATTTTTAATCAGGCAGCCTCAGTGCTGTAGCTCAGTGCTGTAGCTCAGTGTTGTAGCTCAGTGTTGTTAGCTCAGTGTTTAGCTCAGTGCTGTAGCTCAGTGTTAGCTAGCTCAGTGCTGTAGCTCAGTGTTGTAGCTCCAGTGCTGTAGCTCAGTGCTGTAGCTCAGTGTTGTAGCTCAGTGCTGTAGCTCCAGTGCTGTAGCTCAGTGCTGTAGCTCAGTGTTGTAGCTCAGTGTTGCTAGCTCAGTGTTGTAGCTCATCGTAGCCGTTTGTAGCTCAGTGTTGTAGCTCAGTGTTGGGCTCAGTGTTGTAGCTCAGTGCTGTAGCTCTGTGCTGTAGCTCAGTGTTGTAGCTCAGTGCTGTAGCTCAGTGCTGTAGCTCAGTGCTGTAGCTCAGTGTTGTAGCTCAGTGCTGTAGCTCAGTGCTATAGTTCGGTGAGTTGTTTACGCTGCGTGATGGAAAGACCAGTCTCGAGCGGATGCTCGAGGAAGCTTGGCTTGAAGTGCCGGGCATCTTCTGACAACATGCATTATCTGAATTGGGCCCACAGATTTATACCAACTGAGGAGAGGCTTCAACGGAGGAACTTTAAATGTCTTTGAACTTCAGAATTGGCTTAACGTTGGACCAGAGAAGCTAGTTAGCTAACAAGCTTGTGTGTGCAGAGCAGCACCAGAATTAAAAACATGTCTCATCTTTTTGTAGTTAATAAATCAAATGTGAAATGTGGTAACTATACCTTCCCTAAGTAGCATGGAAAAAGTGAATTGCTTCTTCTCTCATTAAAAATCTCTCTCCTCATCTTCTGAATCACACTGGTAATGTCAGTACGCTACAGCTATGCTTCAGAAGGGCATGTAGCCTACATGATTTTCAGCTGGCAGGCAGACACTAGGAGAAGTTTCTGATTGACAGAGGGAGGGCTTTGCATAGGCACTTTTGTTGTGTTGTATTGTAGGACTGGGGGAAAAAATGCCCGAAAAGTAAAATAAAGTTATTAACCGGTTCGCATGCTTTTAAAATAACAGTTGTGTTCTCGGAACAGCATAGATCATTTTCGTTCCTAATTCTGATTCTGTTCCTTGAAAAATGTTATTTTCAGGTTTTCGGTTCCCTGAACTGGTTCCAACCCCTGGTAGAAATCACAAGCAGACCACATAATGCCTCTAGTTGTTGTTCTCTCCACTCATGGTGGAAGATGGAGAAATTAAAAGTAATATCACTATGAATATTGGACTGTGGCCCTGGCAGTTCGATAGTTAAGAGTGAATTGTATTTTCTTTTGGGAAAAAGGTAGGATTTTTCCACATCTGTAATGGCATTGGTTTGAATATGAACTCAAAGAACTACAACTAGTTTGATCATGAACTCAAAGAACTACAACTAGTTTGAACATGAACTCAAAGAACTACAACTAGTTTGAACATGAACTCAAAGAACTACAACTAGTTTGAACATGAACTCAAAGAACTACAACTAGTTTGAACATGAACTCAAAGACTACAACTAGTTTGACATGAACTCAAAGAACTACAACTAGTTTGAACATAACTCAAAGAACTACAACTAGTTTGAACATGAACTCAAAGAACTACAACTAGTTTGAACATGAACTAAAGAACTTACAACTAGTCTGAGCATGAACTCAAAGAACTACAACTAGTTTGAACAGTTGCAACAAGAATGTCCACAATTCAGAAGGAGACTGAAACTTGATTTAAGACACCTTCTGTCAGGTGAGGTTGAAATAGCACAGGAGTCTATATCAAGGTAGTATGAATCTTCCTCTACTTCAAACAGCTGCTTGTGGGGGGATGTGAAAGTGAACATGCTATAGGACAGTGTTTCTCTACCCAGTCATCAGGGGCTTGAAAGGGTTGTTGAACTGGATTGGGCTTGTGTTGGAATAGAGCAGATATATGGAATGACAGGTGTTCCCCGAGAACTGGCTTGTCAACATGTTCTAGGAGAGACATCTATCAGGGGGCCAGTGCTGAGCTTAGCTGGCAGGTATGGTGAGCTATGAGGTATGAAGGGGGCCCAGTGCTCCGAAAGGATTAGATAGGTTCAAGCAATATAGCACCTCTCTTTCTGAACGGCTGGGTGGAGTCATACTGATTTACACCTATCAAATCATTTCAGATCTACAAGAGTGCCTAGGGGGGCAGGGTTTAGGGGTCGATTTTGGCGTACCGCTCTCTCTCTTCAGTCGGTTATGCAACTGAGAGTGAAAGGGCTTAAACTCACGCCAAAGAAGGTGAGAGGTGAGTGGCTGTGGTTGAGAAGAACAGAACGGAAAAGAGCTCAAACTCGAACCCTCTCTCCGTATCTGATGGGTAGAAGAAGAACGAGGAGGATTGATTCTCAAGTGCAGAACAATGCACCACGCGTCAGGGAATCAGCAGACCTGCAGATGCTTCCTCGGTCACAATGTCTTTTCTTTTCAGAACCTCATCTACCCACAGCCATTGTAAACATGTTTATAACTAACCTATGCACCAATATTGGGAAGAAAACGTCAGGCACATTTTATACATACTCCAACCATTACAGATGACTGATATTGATGACCCTTGTAATCTCATCAGAGGAAAGACTGTTCATTTGAAACCATTTTTCTGTTAAAGTCCCAATGATGGGACAATGAGGAGAGAAACAGAAGAATCATTCAACTCATGAAAGGGAAACTTGTAAATAGGGAAATGTTGGGTCGCCATAACTAATACTGAGTGCGTGGAAAGAGGAACGTCCTAGAGTTCCTACGACGATCTGACTGCACAGCTCAGAAATGCTGTCTGGTGGCATTCTGAACAGCAAAATGAAGAGACTCACTGTTCGTTGACGACAAAGATGCAGTTGTCTTGTGAGGGACAGCCCGAGACAGGATGCTTGCAGGTCACCTTCCGCTCATTGTGGCTGGAGAGAGAGAGAGGAAAAGAGAGGGAGAGAGAGAAGAAAAGAGAGTGAGAGAGAGGAAAAGAGAGATAAGAAAAGAGAGGGAGAGAGAGAAGAAAAGAGAGGGAGAGAGAAAATGTTAGAACAGAATAGCCTCTTTAGACCCGTCAATAACCAATATGTCCACCTGTCATCTCTCTCTCTATCCCTCCTCTGTCATCTCTCTAGCCGAGGACCCCTGAAGAGTGGATGAATAGACTTGCAAGTGACCGTGAAATCCCTATCCCTCAGTCCCTCAATCCCTACATCCCCACAGCCTCCCAAAAGCGGAAGACAGGACATTATTTTTTGGTGGGGAATATGTGCACGGTTGAGAACGAGGTTAGGACTGCTTTAACCCTTACACTGATTTTGCAAGGAGAGTTGAGCCCAGGTCACATTCTGACCCTTTAACACGAGGTTTGGKTATGAAATGGGAGTCGAGAGCTTGAGATTCAGGACAGTGCAGACAGTCATTTTATGGGGCAACCTGATCACACTGTGCTGTGCTAGTCAGGGAATGTATCAGTGTGGTGAAAGATCCACTCTGCGGCACAATGGCACCCACACACACGCATGCACTGGCACACACACACCATCACAGTAAAATATGAAATAACAGTAAAGCCTGTGTTATTTAACCATAAACCGTCTGGAGTTATAAAACATACAAAACATGAACAGAAAACAGACGAAGACACGCTCTTGTAAACACATTAGGTTGTCTGCGTAAACTAGACTACAGAAGAAGTGCATAAACACAGGACGTTGCAACGGATCGCTTCACAGGAGAAATGCAAACCCTCTTCTTTCTACCTTGAAAGAAAATGTCCTACCACTGACTCACTGGACCCTAGTCCACACACTACTAACCCCTCTCCTGTCTCTGACAACTCAGCAGCCCCGAGCAGAGAAGTAGTGAACACATGCATTGAAAACCTGGAGATGTGTGTCGTAGTGAACTTCAACATCCTGATCCTCCTTCACCAGCCATGCATGAAGACACCAGTTCACTGCAG
>NW_019943069.1:116792-125556 GCF_002910315.2 Salvelinus sp. IW2-2015
CAGGGAGTCTAGAGACGGGTCAGACTGAGCTCCTCACAAGTTCACCCACTCATAGAGAACTTCCTGCGTGACAGCGTAGGCTATACACGGAATAGTTTTAGCGCACGAAACTAGCCTATATAGGAGGATGATAACTGCAGTGAACTGGTGTCTACCGGGAGTATAGTAACTGCAGTGAACTGGTGTCTACCGGGAGTATAGTAACTGCAGTGAACTGGTGTCTACCGGGAGTATAGTAACTGCAGTGAACTGGTGTCTACCGGGAGTATAGTAACTGCAGTGAACTGGTGTCTACCGGAGTATAGTAACTGCAGTGAACTGGTGTCTACCGGGAGATAGTAACTGCAGTGAACTGGTGTCTACCGGGAGTATAGTAACTGCAGTGAACTGGTGTCTACCGGGAGTATAGTAACTGCAGTGAACTGGTGTCTACGCGGAGTATAGTAACTGCAGTGAACTGGTGTCTACCGGGAGTATAGTAACTTGCAGTGAACTGGTGTCTACCGGGAGTATAGTAACTGCAGTGAACTGGTGTCTACCGGGAGTATAGTAACTGAAGTGAACTGGTGTCTACCGGGAGTATAGTAACTGCAGTGAACTGGTGTCTACCGGAGTATAGTAACGCAGTGAACTGGTGTCTACCGGGAGTATAGTAACTGCAGTGAACTGGTGTCCTACGCGGGAGTAATAGTAAGGTAGACACCAGTTCACTGCAGTTACTATACTCCCGGTAGACACCAGTTCACTGCAGTTACTATACTCCCGGTAGACACCAGTTCACTGCAGTTATCATCCTCCTATATAGGCTAGTTTCGTGCGCTAAAACTATTCCGTGTATAGCCTACGCTGTCACGCAGGAAGTTCTCTATGAGTGGGTGAACTTGTGAGGAGCTCAGTCTGACCCGTCTCTAGACTCCTGCAGCCTTCCTATCTCTCCTCCCCTATCTCTCCTCCACTGCCCTGCCTCTCCTCCCCTGCCCTGCCTCTCCTCCCCTATCTCTCCTCCCCTTGAACTGACAAAAACTACAACTAGTCTGAGCATAGGAACTCAAAAGAACTACAACTAGTTGACAGTTGGCAAACAGAATTCAAATTCAGAAAACTGAAACTTATTTAAAACTTCTGTCAGGTGAGTTAAATAGCACAGAGTCCTCATAAATGGTTAAATGAACTCCTCACTTCAAACAGCTGCTTGTGGGATGTGAAGTAACTGCTATAGACGTGCTCTACCAGTCATCAGGGGCTTGAAAGGGTTGTTAATATGGTTGTTGAATAGAGCAGATATATGAATGACAGGGTTCCCCGAAACTGCTTCGTAAACATGTCTAGGAAACATCTATCAGCGGGCCAGTGCTGAGCTTAGCTGGCAGAATGGTTGAGCTAGAGGTATGAAGGGCCCATGCTCCGAAGGATTAGAATAGGCAAGCAATAAGCACCCTCTTTCTGAACGCGGGGTCATACTGATTACACCATCAAATCATTTCAGATCTACAAGCCTGCCGTGAGGCTATGGCGGCTAGGTTACAAAACATTGCATAGCCGGTGCAAACAAGCCAAAGAAAATTAGACTGTTTCCGTCATGAATTCTCAATATGTGTCGTATATTGGTTTGCAACAATCCAACACAACACATTCACTGCAGACCACTAATATACTAACCAAAAGAATACATATCATATAACGAGAATCAGTCAATTAAAAACCCTTTCACTAAGCCACCTTCATATCTAATCGAGATCATTTTTCACCTTCAGATACCGTCTTATAACATAATATTGCGGTATCTAGTTATGGGCACAATACCTTAGAAAAATAGAGTGGGAATCAGAAAAACCAGGATCGAGTATCGGTGAACCACCCTTTCCTCAGCCACCAACACACCCTTCATCATAGAATGGTTAACAGCTTATTGAGTAAAACCTTGGTTGAATGTTATTCCCCCCGATAGGCTGTGCGTAAAAGTGACCGAGGACTCACGATTCTCCAAGTGAAAATGGAACATCGTGAATGTCTTTGAATAACCGATTCGCAGGCTTCCCAGATACATGCTTCCAACCATGCGTTTAATGTTAGTACATGCTAAGGGAAAACAGCCATAGAAGAAACTAGACAACATTTTCGACATCCAGTAGATGCCGGCTGGAGGAACAATGCCCACCAGAATAAGCTGCCGACTTCAGAAAATCTCTCATCAACATCGAACTCGAACAGTGCACCCCAAATCTCCGTACCTGATTAATAAATAAAGTTGTTTTAACCCCAGGGAAGTCGATTTTGGCCCTTCCTCCACCGCATCGCCGACACCACTACACGCCCGACACCCCGCAGCAGAAACCCCCTGCGCCAGATGCTTCCTCGGTCACAATGTCTTTCTTTCAGAACCTATTCTACCACAGCCATGTAAAACATGTTTAGAACTAACCTATCACCATATTGGAAGAAAAACGTCACCAACCTCCTTATACTTTACCACCTACCAAACCTATTACACATAGCACTAAACCTATCTCAATGACCCATAACGATACATAGCTGCATCCCAGCACAGTGAAAGACTTTCTCATTTGAAACCATTTTCTGTTAAAGTCCAAATGATGTATCAATGCACACCAGAAAGACTATCACCCAACTCATGAGTACAAGGAATTCCCTAATGAAACTACGTGGGAAGGTTGGTTCGCTGTGAGGAGATAAACACAACTGAACTGCGATATGGAAAGATGAGACCTATCCCTGAGCCAGTCCTACGATCGATCTGATCCCAGTATGAACCCCGTGTTTCGTTCTGACCCATTAGCTGTAACGAGCAAAATCCAGAACTACATATCTGCTTCTTTTGACGACCATGGAGACATGCATTGTTTTGAGTGAGCAGCCCGCCACACGAGAACCCAAAGTTTTTCGATTAGTGTCGTGAGGCTGGTTCCAGACCGATCCGACCGCCCAGAAAAGTATTATGCACTGTATCAAACAACATTATCATCGCTGCATACATGCTGGAAGAGAGAGAGAGTGACCATGAAAGACAGAGAGACTATAAGTATAACCGAGAACCACGAGGTAAGAGACAAAAGTAGTAATATATATAAGAGAAGGAGAGAGAAAGGAAAGAAGGAGAGACCGAGGAGAAAATGTTAGAACAGATATTGAACAGCTCTCTCTTAGACCCGTACATTATAACCCCTATGCCCTCCAAACACTCAAATCACACCCTAACTAATAACCCAATACCTCGGGTCATCCTTCTCTAGCCTGAATACCCCTGACAGAGTGATGAAAAACAGTTGACAAAATGACCGTGAAATCCCTTACTCTCTAGACCCTCAAACAACCTACATCCCCACAATCTCTCCCTCTAAAAGGCGGAAACAGGACATTATGTACAAAACATGGTGAAGCAATATGCTCCCGTTGCTAGAACGAGGTTACACTGCTTAAACCGCTTACACTGATTTTCGCAATGACGCGAGCTTCAGCCCCATTCACATCCACCGAGGTTTGTTCATGAAATGGGATTAATTCGCGCAAATCTAGATTGCTCCCCGACGACTAGCCATGACAGGCATTTTATCCCGGTCTAACTCTTGCCAAATACCACCACGTGCTGTAGCTGTTCTGGAATAGTATACGGGGGCAATGGTAAATAATCCCACTCTGCGCAAACAATGCCACCCACAACACACGTCATGCAGATGGCACCCACTACTATCTCGATCAACCTAAACCAACTATACAATTATATATCATTAAAAGCCTGTTAAATTTAACTATATATTATCCTCGTCTGGTATTATAAATACATACACCCCATCTAACACAAACAAGACGAGAACACGCTCTTGCAAACAACATTATGGTGTCTGCGTAAACTAGACTACAGTAGAAGTGCATAAACGACAGGACAGTTGCAACGGATCGCTTCACAGGAGAAATGCAAACTCCTCGTACTTTCTACCCGCTACAAGGAGAGATATATCCTACCACTGACCACTGGACCTAGGTTCCACACACTACATATATCTCTCTCTTCAACAACTCTGACTAACTCAGCAGCCCTAAGCAAGCGATGACTTGATTGCCCACGAACCGTGAAAACCCCCCTCCCCCATCATTCGTGCATTGAAAGACCTGGAGGAGCAGTGTCGTAAGAACAATTACCAAAACCATCCTGAATCCCCTCATACCCAAGCCAGACTATGGCCAATGAAGACACGACAGCCCACTACACTGTTCTAGAGAACATAAATCTGATATACTTCCCGGATAAACTAACCCAAGTTTTCACGGCATTACGATGATACATCCCTCACAGATAACACACCATTTCACTCAGTTACATATAACTCCCGTAAACACCAGTTCAACTGCAGTTACTATACTCCCGGATAGACACACATGTTCACTGCAGTTACTTTACTCCCGTAGACATACTAGTTCACTGTCCAATGACAAGCTATTACTCCCGGTAGACACCAGTTACCTACTGCCCATGCTCTCTAATATCGGTAGACACCATTCCTGCAGATAACATCCCGTAGGACCAGTTTTTACATACTCCGTAGACACCATCCTAGTTACTATACTCCGGTAGACACCAATCGTCACTGCATGTATATCATCATCGCTCCTAATAGGCTAGTTTCGTGTCGTCTAAAACATTCCGTGTATAGCCCTCACGGAATTTCTAGTACGTGGCTCCACGCTAGGAACGTTGCTCTAGATGTGATGAAACTTGTGGCGACAAAATCAAATATCTGAAAACCGCTCTGCTCACAGCAGCCTTCCTATCCTCCTCCCCTATCTCTCCTCCCATCTCCTGGCCTCTCCTCCCCTGGCCAAGCCTCTCCTCCCCATCTTGCTCCTCCACTGCCCTGCCTCTCCTCCCCTGCACTGCCTCTCCTCCCCTATCTCCCTCCGCCTTGCATCTCCTCCCCATATCTCTCCTGCCTCTCCTCCCCTGCCCCTATCTCTCCGCCTCCTCCCCTATATCCCCTACCTCTCCTCCCCTATCTCTCCTCCCCATAATCTCTCCTCTCCTCCCCTATTCTCTTCCTCTCCTGCACTGCCTCTCCTCCCCTCCTGCTCTCCTTCCCCTGGCCCTTCATCCTCCTCCAACTCGCACTGACGCTCCGTCCCCGTATCTCTCCTCCCCTGCCTCTCCTCCCCTGCCCTTTCCTCTCTCTCTCCTGCCCCTACTCTCCTCCCCTTTCACTTCCTCTCCTCCCCTACTCCTCTAACCCTCTATCTCTTCACTCCCTACCCTGGCCCAACATCCTCCCTCCACCCGCCTCCCACTCTCCTCTCACATGCTCCACTGCCCACTACTCCTCTACTACTCTTCCCCTGCCTCCTTCCTCTCCTCGCCTATCTACCTCTCCTCCTGCCCTACTCCTCTCCTGCCCCTATCTCTCTCACGCCCTGCTCTCCCGTCTGCCCTGCCTCTCCATCCCCTGCCCAAGCCATCTCCTCCCACTATCTCTCCTCCACTTTCCCTTCGCCTCTCCTCCCCTGCACTCCTCTTCCTCCCCTATCTCTCCTCCCTGCCCCATTCCTCCTACCCTCTATCGCCTCTCCGTCCCCGACATCTGTACCCTCTCCGTCTCCCTATCTTCTGCCGCTCCTCCACAACTCTATCTCTCCTCTATACCTCCCTGCACCTCCTCCCCTATCTCCCTACGCCCATATGCGTTCTCTCTCTTCCTCCCCTATCTCTCCTCTCTCGTGCACTGCTCTCCTCCCCTGCACTGCTCTCCTCCACTGCACTGCCTCTCCTCCCCTGCCCTCATCTCTCCTCCACTGCACTGCCTCTCCTCCCCTATCTCTCCTCCCCTGCCTCTCCTCCCCTGCCCTATCTCTCCTCTCCTCCCCTATCTCTCTCCCCGCACTCCTCTCCTCCCCTATCTCTCCTCTCCTCCCCTATCTCTCCTCTCCTCTCCTCCCCTGCCTCTCCTCCCCTGCACTGCTCTCCTCCCTATCTCTCCTCTCCTCCCCTTGCCCTCTCTCCACTCCCCCCTATCTCTCCTCTCCTCCCCTGCCCTATCTCTCCTCTCCTCCCCTACTCTCCTCCCTCCCCTATCTCTCCTCCCCTGCACTGCTCTCCTCCCCTATCTCTCCTCTCCTATCTCTCCTCTCCTCCCTCCCCTGCCTCTCCTCCCTGCACTGCTCTCCTCCCCTATCTCTCCTCTCCTCCCCTGCCTCTCTCCTCTCCTCCCCTGCACTGCTCTCCTCCCTATCTCCCCTGCCCTATTCTCTCCTCTCCTCACTCTCCTCTCATCTCTCTCCTCTCCCTACCCCTGCTCTCCTTCCCCTGCCTCTTCTCTCCTCCTCCCTTGCCACTTGCACCTGCTCCTCCTCACTGCACTAGTCTCTCCCCTTGCCTCCACTGCCTCCCTGCACTCCCTCCACTCTCCCTGCCCTCTCCTCCACTGCCCGTGCCTCTCCATCCCACTGCCCTGCCTCACCTTCCACTGCCCTGCCTCTCCTCCACTGCACTGCCTCTCCTCACTCTTCCATCTCCTCCACCTATCTCCTCTTCACTGCCATCCGACTGCCCTGCCTCCTCCACTGGCCCTGCCCTACACTGCCCTCTACCTCCTCACTGCCTGTCCTCACTGCCCTGCCTCTCCTTCTGCCCTGCCTCTCCTCCACTGCCCGGCCTCCTCCACTGCCCTGCCTCTCCTCCACTGCCCTGCCTCTCCTCCACTGCCCTGGCCCTGCCTCTCCTTCCCTGCCCTATCTCTCCTCCCCTGCCCTGCCTCTCCTCCCCTCCCCTGCCTCTCTTCTCCTCCCCTGCCTCTCCTCCCTGCCCTGCCTTCTCCTCCCCTCTCTCTCCTCCCCTGCACTGCCCTCCTCCCCGCACTGCCTCTCCTCCACTGCACTGCCTTCTCCTGCCACTCCCCTGCTCTCCTCCACTTCCTCCACCCTGGCCACTGCGTCTCCTCCCTCCCTGCCTCGCCTCTCCTCTCACCCCCTCCCTCTTCCATCCCTTCTTCCTCCTCCCCTGCCTCTCCTCACTCTCTCCCATCCTCCTCCGCTCTGCCCCATTCCTCCTCATCCTCCATCTCTCCTCCCCTACTCTCCTCCACTGCACTCCGCCTATCTCCTCCCTCTACCTCTCTCTCCCTTGTTACCCCCTCCCAGTCATGCCAGTCTATGAGCCCTGATCACACGGACAAGCAGTGTCTCCTCCTTCCCTCCACTCTGCCTTGCTGCTTCACTGTCCAATACAGCCAGCTTCTCTACAGAGAGTCCCCATAGATAAACCCATAAAAATTGCTCACAGTATAACATGAACTGGGATTCCGTTTCTAGTAATTATATTTCTATAGTAGTCCCTTCCATATGATTAGTGCACCACCAGGACATAGTATGAGGGAAAAGCATCACACGCGTGCAAGGCAGAAAAGAGAATGGGACAGGGAAGAGAAATGGAAGGAACACAGGCAGGAAACAGGATTAATCTACAATAAGTCATTACAGAGACACAGCGACTGAATGTAGTCACCCCCTCCTCTAGAGAAGTGACTGAATCTAGTTACCCCCTGCTCTAGAGAGGTGACTGAAATCTACATTCCCCCTGCTTAGGAGAGTGACTGAATCGATCACCCCCTGCTCAGAGAGTACTAATCTATTACCCCCTGCTCTAGAGAGTGACAATCTAGTTACCCCCTCTCTAGAGGAGTACTGAATCTAGTTACCCCCTGCTCTAGAGTGACTAAAATCTAGTTACACCGCGCATCCTAGAGATACTGAATCTAAGACCCCCCTAAGCTCTAAGAGCGTGACGATATCTCAAGTTACACCCCTGCTCAAAGTGACTGAATTATTACTGTCTAATCTTAGTGTACCTCCCGCGCCCAGAGATGACAGAGTCTTGACTGAATCTAGTCCCCCTGCTCATCTAAGAAGAGAGACTGAGATCTAAGTTACCCCTGCTCTAGAGTGACTGAATCTAGTACCCCCTGCTCTAGATGGACTAGAATCTAGTTACCCCCTGCTCTAAGAGATGACTAAGAATCTAGTTACCTCCTGCTCTAGAGAGATGACTGAATCTAGTTACCCCCTCTAAAAAAGATGACGAACTAGTTTACCTCCTGCTCTAGAGAGTGACTGAATCTAGTACTTCCTGCTCTAGAGAGTGACTGAATTTAGTTACCTCCTGCTCTAGAGAGTGACTGAATCTATTACCTCCTGCTCTAGAGAGTGACTGAATATGGTTACCTCCTGCTCTAGAGAGTACTGAATCTAGTTACCCCCTGCTCTAGAGAGTGACTGAATCAGTTACCCCCTGCTCTAGAGGACTGAATCTAGTCACCCCTGCTCTAGAGAGTGACTGAATCTATTTACCCCCTGCTCTAGAGTGACTGATCTAAGACCCCTCTAGATGACTGAATCTATTACCCCCTGCTCTAGAGAGTGACTGAATCTAGTTACCCCTGCTCTAGAGAGTGACTGAATCTAGTTACCCCCTGCTCTAGAGAGTGACTGAATCTAGTTACCCCCTGCTCTAGAGAGTGACTGAATCTAGTTACCCCCTGCTCTAAGGTGACTAGATCTAGTTACCCCTGCTCTAGAGAGTGACTGAATCTATTACCCCCTGCTCTAGAGAGTGACTGAATCTAGTTACCCCCTGCTCTAGAGAGTGACTGAATCTAGTTACCCCCTGCCTCTAGAGCGTGACTGAATCTAGTTACCCCCCTGATCTAGAGAAGTGTGAACTGAATCTAGTTACCCCCTGCTCTAGAGATGACTAATCATAATAAAA
>NW_019943069.1:126055-147411 GCF_002910315.2 Salvelinus sp. IW2-2015
CCTGCTCTCTCTCCTCCCCTACATCTCCTCTCCCCCCTCCAAGGTCTCGAGTACTCCATCTCCCCTCAACCCACGCTATCCAGAGCTGAACAGCCTCGTCTCACTCTGAATCAGATGTACGTCCCAGCTCCACCTCCCCCGCTCCCCCCTCTCGCGTCCTCCCTCCCTGCCCTATAGCTGCTTCTCACTGCCCTACCCGCAAGCCACCAGACCGGCCCAGCACTAAGCCCTCAATTCCTACACCCAGAACCACCACCCATGCGAAGCCCTGGACATACCCTGAGGACTCGCCACAAAGCCACCACTCGTTTACCTCTTTCCCTCCATCTTACTGTCCTCTCTGCACATTCGAGCAGCAGAACAGGTCAGAATCCCTTACCTATTCGATGTCTGCTCCAGCTGCTTGAAACTGAACCCCAAAGATGGCAAGATAGACCAACACCAACGTAGCCCTGCCGCAGATATAGGATCACCTGCGGGGTGATCACGAGCGGTGGCATCCGTCATTGGAGCGTGTCCACCGACGGGCTATTTCCCAGCTGGGTTGTCCACCGATGCGTGTCCCGCCTAGAGTGTCCAACGGGCAGCTGTCCCTGCTACGGTGTTCCTACGAGCGAGGTGTCCATCCTCGCTGAGCGTGTCCCGACGCGATAAGATCCCAAGCTAAGATATCCAACGAGCGGTCAGATGATACCCGCTTGACAGAAAGTGTCTCCAAACAGAGCAAGTAGACGAGAATTCAGCAATGTTAGGAATTCGATCCGAAGAAATGAAAATAGAAAACGCAATGACCGATAAGTTATTGTAGTACAGACTGTGACAGGCACGACCCACCCGCCTCGTCCGGATCGGCCGATATCAGTTAGGATCATAACATCTTCTACTCATCTGGTTCCGGATGGAACAGAGAAGTAGACCAACCTGACTACTTCCATTACGCGCCTGCTTACATCTCCCTGTTCATCATAACCTCAAGACTCGTAAACACACACAACATTCACCATCTTTTGGCCTGAGTTAAACATAACACGGAATATTTAAATATTTCAAATCAAATTATAAAAAGGTTCATGAAATGTAATCTGACTTTTCCCCAATTTTAGTTTAGGGCTATTACGATCATGTAGAAATGAGGGCTATTATGATAATGTAGAAATTAGGGCTATTATGATAATGTAGAAATTAGGGTATTATGATAATGTAGAAATTAGGGCTATTACGATCATGTAGAAATTAAGGGCTATTATGATAATGTAGAATTAAGGGCTATTATGATAATGTAGAAATTAAGGGCTATTATGATAATGTAGACATTAGGGCTATTATGATAATGTAGACATTAGGGCTATTATGATCATGTAGACATTAGGGCTAGGCAAACCCACTCATTTGATTCGTTAGTTAGTCCACAGCGATGCAAAAAGGCCCAAAAAGAATAGTGACTTTAAAACACGAGCAGAGTTCTGACCTCCATGTAGAATAAAAGTCTTGAAAAATGGGGAGGTTTGAGTTTCAGTTACTTCCTGGAGGGCAGCCTTCACCCTAGCTGCTTGTCTGTAATTACTGTAGGCATTGTTGGCCGGAGGATGATTCTGTGCGGTCTCAGGGCAGGCTAACAGCCACCCAAATGGATCCCTATTCCCTATATCAGGAATCATCTACTAGATTGAGCCGCGGGTAGATTTTTTTATTGAATGGTTACAACAACAACAAAAAATGTGTAGGAAAAGAAAGAAAAGGTTTCTGACTTGTTTCTGATTTATAAACGGGATAGTTTTGTATGGCCTGCACCAAGTTTTACATCTCAATATTTTGTACAAATTAAATTTAGAAATGGTACACGCAGATATTTAATGAGATATTTACACAACGGTTATAAATGAGGCCCCAGGACAGCGCCGGACCACGCCTACATAATGAATGGTCAGCCAGAACCCTCTCATCCTCAGCCCTACTGATGTTAAGTCAGAGCAGATGTTTCGATTGTTTTTTACGAGGTGGTGTTTCGTTAGAACACGTCAAAAAGGGAAGAGAGGCTYCTGCACCAATGGCTGGAAGGCCAGAGTCTCTTGTAACCAATGGGTGGACTGGAGGCCATTCTGAGAATGTTGTCAACATTTCAAAGCAGATTTACGTGACAAGAGACAGACAGTTGGTCATAAAAACAAGATGGGAAACATCCAGGGGGAAATGAGGTTAATGTTGATCTATGGACAGTCACTGTACCATGCCTGATGTATGGGAAACAGTGGAACAGCTGAAGTTACCCTCCACCTTAGAGCAGGCTCTTTACTAGACAAAACAACTAGTGGCCATTATATTTTAAACGTAGCCTACAATATGTTGTTAGCACGTATAGTATGTAGCCTACAGTATGTTGTTAAGCACGTATAGTATTGCAGCCTATCAGTATGTTGTTAGCACGGCATCAGCATGTCTTAGCTTACAGTATTTTGTATGCACGTATCAGTATAGCCACAGTTAATGTGTTAAGCAACGTATAGTATGTAGCCAACAGTAATGTTGTTAGCATTGTATAGTAATCAGCCTACAGTATGTTGTACTAGCAGTATATAGTATGCAGCTCTACATATGTTGTTAAGCACGTATAGTATCAGCCTACAGTATGTTGCTTAAGCAGTATAGTATGCAGCCTACAGTATGTTGTTTCCACGTATAGTATGTAGCACAACGTATGTTGTTAGCAACGTATTAAAGTATGCAGCCTACAGATAGTGTTAGACGTATAGTATGAGCCTACCATATTTTGTTGTTGTCACGTGTATATATGTCAGCCTACAGTATGTTGTTAGCACGTATAGTCATGCAGCATACAGTATGTTGTTAGCATGTATAGTATGAGCTAGCCACAATTATGTCTGTTAGCAACGTATAGTATGTAGCGTAAACAGTATGATGTTGCACTATAAGTACCAGCGCTATAAGAGCGATAATATGTTGCAAGCCTACTAGTACGTTGTTTCCACGACGTAATAGTGATGTAGCCACAGTTCGGGTGTTAGCAACGTATAGTATGCAGCCCTACAGTATGGTGTTAGCAGGTATAGTATGCCAGCCTACAGTACGTTGTTTCCACGTATATGGTACGAGTATGTTGGATAAGAGCACTACCAGTGTTAGCACGTATGGTAATGTTAGAACATTTTGCTTAGACGTATAATGAGCAAGTTATGTGTTACACTAATCAGCTACAGTTGACCCTTAGTTGTGCATATTAGCACGAGTATGCAGCCATCAGTATCAGTCATGCTATGTACACTTACAGTACGTTTTTTTCCACGTATGACGTATGTAGCCCAACAGTATGTTGTTAGCACGTATAGTATGCAGCCTACAGTATTGGTGTTAGCAGGTATAGTATGCAGCCCTACAGTACGTTGTTCCACGTATAGTATGTAGCCTAGCAGTATGTTTGTTAGCACGTATAGTATGCAGCCTACAGTATGTTTGTTAGCACGTATAGTATGTAGAGCTACAGTATGTTGTTAGCACGTATTAGTAGTGTACCAACAGTATGTTGTTAGCACGTATAGTATGCAGCCTACAAGTATGATTTATAGCAACGTTATAGTATGTATTCCAATGGGAGTCTACGTAGATACCATCACCTGGCACTGCCTCTCAACCATGGTGTTAGTCCTAGACAACAAACGAGTAGAGCAGCCAGCCTGTGCGTGCACTAAATCAGCCCATACATGTAATGTATTCATCACAAGAGGCATTGCAAGTCCACAGATATGTATCTAGTCACAAGACAGGTGTTTATTCAGTCACAAGAAGGTTCAGTCAAAGACGTGTTATTCAGCTCCACAAAACGTTTATTTCAGTCACACAAGACAGGTGTTATTCAGTCACAAGACAGGTGGTTATTCAGTCACAAGAACAGGTTGTATCAGTCACAAACAGGTGTTAATTCAGTCACAAACCGGCTTTAAAGCCAATAATAATCCCAGACAAGAGTAATGTTATGAAACATGTTATTTAAGCAGAGAGATGAGAGAGACGGAGAGAGAGAGGAGGAAGACAAAGAGAGAGAGAGACGAAGAGAGAAGAGAGAGACGAGAGGAGAGAGAGAGACGGGAGCGGAGAGAGAGAAGTAGAGGAGAGACGAGGAGAGAGAGAGAGAGATGAGAGAGGGAGAAGAGAGAGAGACGAGGACAGAGAGAGGAGAGAGACGAGAGAGAGACGGGAGAGAGACAGGAGAGAAGAGAGAGACAGAAAGAAGAGAGAGAGGAGACGAGAAGCGGGAGAAGAGAGAGAGAGAGACGGAGAGACGGAGAGAGAGGGAGGGGAGAGAGAGCAGAGACGAGAGAGAGAGATGAGAAGAGAGAGGCGGGAGAGAAGAGAGAGACGGAGAGGAGAGAGAGACGGGCGAGAGGCGAAGAGAGACGAGAGACGAGGAGAGAAGAGAGAGAGGAGAGAGAAGAGAGAGAGGAGACGATGACCGGGAGAGAGAGAGAGAGAGAGAGGAGAGTGAGAGAGAGAAGAAGGCGAGAGATGAGAAGATGAAGACGGAGAGAGAGAGAGAGAGAGGGAGGGAGAGAGAGACGGGTGAGAGGAGAGAGACGGGAGAGGAAGAGCAGAACGGGAGACAGAGAGGAGAGAGACAGGAGAGAGATGCGAGAGAGAGAGAGAAGAGAGAGACGGGAAGAGAGAGAGAGAGAGAGAGAGAAGAGGAGAGAGAAGAGATGAGAGAGAGAGAGAGAAGAGAGAGCAGAGAGGAGAGAGAGAGAGCGAGAGATGAGAGAGAGATTGAGAGAGAGAGATGACGGGAGAATGAGGAGAGAGAGAAGGAGGAGAGAGAGAGAGAGGGAGAACGAGAGATGAGACGCGAGAGCGATAACACACCGTTAGCCACCTGTGTCTCTTGCAGGATGGGAAACAAAGTATAACACTGTAATGACACGGTAGCCTGATCAACTAGCGGAACAGCTGTCAGTTATATGGATCAAATCAAAACTTGAATCTCGCTCACTAATAAACAAAACAGACTGCCAAAAGCCAGTTAAGTGGAGAGGCAATCGTTCATCCGGGGGCGTCTATGTTCCTCATGGGGAGAAGGTAAAACAAAAACAGTGAGTTCTCTCTCTCGCACCAGAACCAGCACTCTATTGCAACTTTTTGCATAAGCAGGGTTAAGTGTTGTCCCGAAGCAGAGCGCCTCCTGAGAAAATTGTGTACCTACATGGTCTCCACATAGAGAGTTACAACAGTAAACTCTGCTCATATAGTATGCATGTATGAACGACTAACAGTAGACACATCTCCACCCCCAAAAAACGGGAAGTTTTAAAAAACATACTTACGTCTAGTGGTCAAAGTTCTGGGGCTTTATGTCCTTTAAGTCTAAAAATGGCATCCCTCATGATTTGAATGATGTGGTGCAGCTGGTCTAGTGATCACTGGCAGTAAATTAGAAGAGCCTCCTGAAGCCAACAGGAGGGGTATGTCCTTAAAGTCTCCATTATTCCTATTATGTGCACTGCTTTTTGACCAAATGTATATGTCATACTATATAAAAATAGGTGAAATAGCCACAGGAGCTGGCTGTCGTTACAGTAGGACATCTGTAACGCTCCCATATTCTTCTCTGCCTTTCTTTCTTGTGGGGGGAGACAGAAAGAGAGACAGATACAGAGAGAGAGACAGAGAGAGAGAGGACAAGAGGAAGCAGAGAGAGAGAGACAGAGAGAGAGAGACAGAAAGGAGACAGTGAAACGAGAAGATCAAAGGACAGAGAGAAGAGCAGGCAGATAGAGAGAGACACAGAGAGAGACAGAGAGAGAGACACAGAGAGAGACAGAGACAGAGAGAGAGGAGGAGAGAGCGAGAAGAAACAGAGAGAGAGAGAGGGAGACAGAGAGAGAGAAGAGAGACAGGAAGAGAGAAGACAGGGAGAGAGAGAGACAGAGAAAGAGAGACAGAGAAAGCGATAGAGAGAAGAGAGACAGAGACAGAGAAAGCGATAGAGAGAGAGAGAGAGAGACAGAGAAAGAGACAGAGAAAGGCGATAGAGAGAGAGAGACAGAGAGAGAGAGAAGAGAAAGCGATAGAGAGAGAGGAGAGAGGGAGAGAGAGAGACAGAGAAAGAGAGACAGAGAAACAGGGAGAGAGAGAGAGGGAGACAGAGAGAGAGAGGGAGAGAGAGAGACAGAGAGAGAGAGACACAGAGGAAAAGCGATAGAGAAGAAGAGAGACAGGGAGAGAGAGAGACAGAGAGAGAGAGACAGAGGAGAGGAGACAGAGAGACAGAGAAGCGAAGAGAGAGAGACAGGAGAGTAGAGACAAGAGAGAGAGAGAGAGAGAGAGACAGAGAGACAGAAAAAGCGGATAGGAGTGTGCGGTGTGTTGTTGCCAACAGCAGGTTCCTACAGCCCTGACCTCAGACGTGTGTATGTTGTGTTATGTGTTAAGTGTTATGGGAGAGAATGTAAGCAGACCAGTAGTGGGAGCAATAGTTAGTAAGGACGACCACCCTGCAATGTGGATGAAGGCCTCCTCTGATGTCCTCCATCATCAGTAGTAATGAAGAGCCCCAGGCCTGGGGGTCTGGAGGAAGGAAAGCTTGGTTTGATGGTCCTGGGTGGGCCTACTTCCTCTGGCTACACCATCTACTCCACCTCTCTGCTCCAGATGAAAAGGCCGGGCAGAGTTTGAACTTTAGGGCCAGTGGAATGACCTCAAAATGTAGCAACCTTCAACTCACACACGGCAACTCAGACGAGCTGAAATGAATGTAGGCCTACCTACTGAGTACTGATGGGCCGTGATGAGGACATGTGCATCAAGGAGAGGATGAGCAGTAACTTCGCTGTACTATTATTAATCCTGTCTTAGAGCAGCACAGAGCAGCGATACCGCAGACCACAGAGCTGAGAGTCACCGCTGCTGGCTACTCTACTCTTTATAAATTGTTATTTTACTTGGAAACCGAACCTGAAACAGTCTTGATTCTGGCTTCCTTTAATGTGGATTTGGAAACTGTGGTTTCGCTAAACATTCCACTCAAATGATTTAATTTGGATGAGCACTAACAGAAACTTTTTTTAGGGCTATTTTATTTTATTTTTCGCCAGATAAGCCATTTTGATTCCCCTATTAAAAATAAAATTAGACCGTTGCAATTATTGCAATCTCATCGACGGATGACTTATATTACAGCCACACATGGTTCCCATTACATTGGCATTATTACATCGTAAGTTACAGAGCCTTCAGAAAGTATTCACACCCCTTAACTTATTCCACATGTTGCTGTGTTACACACATTACCCCATAATGACATCACAATACCCCATAATGACATCACAATAACCCATAATGACATCACAATACCCCATAATGACATCACAATACCCCATAATGACATCACAATACCCCAAAATGACAAAGTGAAAACATATTTTAACATTTTTGCAAATTTTAGGAAAATGAAATACAGAAATCTCTCATTTACATACGTATTCACACTGCTAAGTCAATTCATATTATAATCACCTTTGACAGYGATTACAGCGGTGAGTCTTTCTGGGTAAACCTCTAAGAGCTTTGCAGACCTGGATTGTACAAAATTTGCACATTATTCTTTTTAAAATTCTTCATGCTCTGTCAAGTTGGTTGTTGATCATTGCTAGACAGCCATTGTCAAGTCTTGGCATAGATTTTGATGCGGATTTAAGTCAAAACTGTAACCAGGCCAATCAGGAACATTCAGTGTTGTCTTGGTAAGCAACTGCAGGGTGTATTTGGTGTTTTAGGCTTTTGTACTGCTKAAAGGTGAATTTGTCTCCCAGTGTGGGACTGAACCAGGTTTTCCTCTCAGATTTTGCCCGTGCTTAACTCTATTCAGTTTCTTTTTACCCCCCCCCAAAAAAAACTCCCCAGTCCTTGCCGACGACAAGCATACCCATAATATGACACCATGCTTGAAAATATGACTTTGTATTGCAACTTATGTGACTTGCACATTTTAACTCCTGGACGTAGTTAAGCTTGTCGTAACAAAAGGGGTTGAATACTTATTGACTTAAGACATTTCATATTTAAATGTTTTATTAATTTGTTTAAAAAAWAWATATATTTTWWTTTTTWAATTTACAAACATAATTCCACTTTGACATTATGGGGTATTGTGTGAATGCCAGTGACACAAWATCTCAATTGAGTCCATTTTAAATTCAGACTAACAACAAAATGTGGGAAAAAGTCAAGGGGTGTGAATACTTTCTGAAGGCTCTGTAAGTCATAGCCTCAGTGCAGCGATAGTCATATAACATTTATATCATTTACGTTACATTTACATTGGCTCTTTTCAAGCAGACGCCTCTCATCCGAGTAACTTACAGTCAGGTATTAAGTTCAACATTTCAAACCTTTTTTTTTTTAATAAGAAAATAATACCATTGCCAGATGCATCATTTACAGATCATGACTGGTAAATCAGAGCCATTTTTTTTTAAACCGAGGTAGGCTGGACTCCATGCTGACAGTAAACAGAGAGCTCCTGAATCACCTCTCATTGAATGGTCCATGCTGCACGTAAACAAGAGTCCTCCTTGAATCACCTCATCATTTGAATGGTCCATGCTGACAGAAACAAGAGCTCTGAATTCACCTCATCACTTTGAATGGTCCATGCTGACAGTCAACAAGAGGCCTTATGAATCACTCCATCATTTGAACTGGTCCATGCTGACAGTTAAACAATAGGCTTAAAATCTACCTCCATTACATAAGGACAATCTAAGGCTACAGAAAGCACATAGCAGGGCCAGGTATTGGAACAAACGCCACGATTATGTATAAGGCTAGGATGGTTTAACAATCTTCTTCTCCTAGGTACAAAGGAGAGGTAGAGAATAAAACTCGAATGAACTACAAATGAAATCTGAATGCTTTCTTTCTGGAAATAGACTGCCTGAAATTACGCTTCCGAGTGAGATAGACAGTAGAACCCATCTCTGTCCACATTCTGCCTCTGTGACAACTGACAGACAACCAGGGTAATTGACAGATGAGAGGGAGATGCGAGGGAGAGAGCGAAAGAGCGCGAGAGAGCCAAGAGAAAGGCGAGAGAGAGAGAGAGAGAGAGAGAGCTAGCAGGAGAAAGATGAAAGAGAGAGGACAGAGACAGAGTATGCAAGAGAGCAGAGAGAGAGACAAGAGAGAGTCAGCATAGAGAGAGAGAGAAGAGACAGACAGAGCCAGAGAAGAAGAAGTAGCATATAGAGAGAGAGAGAAGCATAGAGAGAGAGAGAGGAGAGAGAGAGGGAGATGAGAGAGAGAGAGAGAGAGGAAGCATAGAGAGGCAGAGAGAGAGAGAGGAGAGAGAGATGGAGCACAGAAAGAAGAGGAGAAGGTACCCTACTTTCATCCCCTAAGCCCGTGACCCTCTCTCGATGCCTGTCTCTCCTAAAGGTCAGATGAGATTGAGATATTATATTACATAGAGAGGAGAGAGAGAAGACAGAAGAGAGAGAGAGAGAAAATATTTGGGGGATCCTCACTGCCCTGATTCTCTTGTCGCATCAGATCAAAAAGACAAACCTTCCTTGCCACTTAGTCTGCGCTATGTGCTGCTAACTTAGTACTACACTGTGGCTACAGCAACGTTTGGCATGCATTTCTTCGAAGAATAGACTGTGGAAATGTCCCTCCCTCGATGCGTGATGCTAATTATTCGTGAATAAAGCATAACTTAACAGCCTGTGATGCATTAATACGGATTATGGCTAAGCAGTGCATAACCATGCTAGGCAGGTAGTGAGGATTCGAGAGAAATCGCTGTGACTTAGCAAGTCTACTCATTTATACATTGTACCTTATACCAGCAAGTCATTAAGGTACACATCTCTATTTCATGGAGGCTAGAGGAGCAGGTAATGGGAAGCCCATCGTTCAGCGAACGCTAGTGATTTTATCTTCTACCGCTCCTAGGTTAATTTTATCTCTGCATTACGTTTCAAGTTCCATGAGTTAAGGAAAGGAGGAGACAGGAGTTCTTTGTCGGATGACTTGTGTTATGGCAAAACGGGGATCGTATCTAACTGGCCGTCCGTGTCACATGGGCCAACGAGCATAGTGTTTTGGAGCAATTCTGTCACACTCGTATATCTCAAACAATTAGACATAGCCGGTTCATCTGCGTCTATGACCTAACTCTATCAAGTATAACAAATAGCTGTCCAGGACTTAGTGGGTGTGGGGGGGCGGGGGTGATGGAATGAGGGTGATGGGATATATGAGAGTGTTTGCGACAAAACCATTAGGATAAGATTTGCTGCTCACGAGTCTAATCGGTCACAGCCTCCTGCAGGCACTAGCAAGTGGTCACCAGCACTAATATCACTAGTCAAGCCTGGTCTATCACGTATTTCACAAAGCTAGCTGCGTCAACTATCAGGCTACTCATACATCTCACCCTGTCACTCATCACTATATACTAGAAGGCTAGCCTCAGACTATTCGAGTAATGACAAGGCATCATTCACACTTATCACTAACATGGCCTGGCATAGCACTTACGTATGCAGGCCTGTACGTGGCAGGAGAGCCAGAGGCACGGGTTGATGAAGGAAGTGTAGTTTGCGCATCGGAGTCGCCAATCTCCTGTCAGATCTTCAGAACTAATATGTTCTCATAAGCTAACCTGGTCACTCAGCACTATATCACTAAGCAAGGCCTGGTCACTCAGCCATATAGCAAGCCTGTCACTCACACTATATCACTAAGCAAGGCCTGGTCACATCAGAACCTTTATCACTAAGCAAGGCTGGTCACTCAGCACTATATCACTAAGCAAGGGCCTAGTCACTCAGCACTATATCACTAAGCAAGGCCTATCACTCAGCACTATATCAACTAGCAGGCTCGGTCACTCAGCACTATATACTAAGACAAGGCCTGGTCACTCAGCACTATATCACTAAGCAAGGCCTGGTCACTCGGCACTATATCACTAAGCAAGGCCTGGTCACTCAGCACTATATCACTAAGCAAGGCCTGGTCACTCAGCACTATATCACTAAGCAAGGCCTAGGTCACTCAGCACTATATCACTAAGCAAGGCTGGTCACTCAGCACTATATCACTAAGCAAGGCCTGGTCACTCAGCACTATATCACTAAGCAAGGCCTGGTCACTCAGCACTATATCACTAAGCAGGCCTGGTCACTCGCACATATCACTAAGCAAGGCCTGGTCACTCAGCACTATATCACTAACAGAGCCTGTCACTCAGCACTATACACCAAGCAAGGCCTGGTCACTCAGCACATATCACTAAGCAATGGCCTGGTCACTCGGCCACTATATCACTAAGCAAGGCCTGGTCACTCAGCACTATATCACTAAGCAAGGCCTGGTCACTCAGCACTATTCACTAAGCAAGCCCTGGTCACTCACACTATTCACTAAGCACAAGCCTGGTCACTCAGCACTATATCACTAAGCAAGGCTGGTCACTCAGCACTATCTCACAAGCAAGGCCTGGTCACTCAGCACTATATCACTAAGCAAGGCCTGCACTCAGCACTCTCACTAAGCAAGGCCTGGTCACTCAGCCCTATTTCACTAAGCAAGCGGCCTGGTCACTCAGCACTATATCACTAAGCAAGGCCTGGTCACTCGCACTATTATCACTAAGCAAGCCTGGTCAACCTCGCACTAATTTCACTAAGCAAGGCCTGGTCACTCGGCACTACTTTCACTAAAGCAAGGCCTGGTACTCAGCACTATTCACTAAGCAAGCCTGGTCACTCAGCACTATATCACTAAGCAAGGCCTGGTCACTCAGCACTATTAATCACTAAGGCAAGGCCCTGGTCACTCAGCACTAATTATCACTAAGCAAAGGCCTGGTTCACTCAGCACTAATATCACTAAGCAAGCCTGGTCACATCAGCACTATTTCACTAAGCAAGCCTGGTCACTCAGCACTATATCACTAAGCAAGGCCTGGTCCCTCCAGCACTATATCACAAGCAAGGGCCTGTCACTCAGCAAAAAGCGCAGGCCTGGTCACTCAGCACTATATCACAGCAAGGGCCTGGTCACTCGGCACTATATCACTAAGCAAGGCCTGGTCACTCGCAACTATATCACTAAGCAAGGCCTGGTCACTCAGCAACTATATCACTAAGCACAAGAAGCTGGTCACTCACACTATACTCCCCACTAGCCAAGCCTGAGTCACTCAGCACTATATCACAAGCAAGCCCTGGTCACTCAAGGCCTTATCACTATGCGGCCTGGTCACTTCGGCACTATATCACTTAAGCAAGCCCGGTCACTCAGCACTATATCTAGCAAGCACAGGCACGGTCACTCAGCACTATACACAAGCAAGGCTGATCACTCAGGTAGCCATAACTCTACTCGAGAAGCAGAGTGCCTGGTCACACAGGGCATAATATCACTAAGCAAGGCCGTGGTCACTTCAAGCACTATACTCTAACAAGCAAGGCCTGGTCCTCAGCACACTATATTCACTCAAGTCAAGGCCTGGTAACTCGGCCACTATAATCACTAAGCAAGGCCTGGTCACCAGCACTATTATCACTGAAGCAAGGCGGTCACTGCAGCCCTATCTAACAGCACTGGTCACTCAGTCACATTCCAAGCAAGGAACTCTGTGTCACGCCACGCCATCTATACACAAGCAATGGCCTGGTCACTCGAACCTATATCACTAAGCAGGCCTGGTCCTCACTAATCGACAACCAAGCCTAGTCACTCGCCATTCCTAAAGCAAGCCTGGTCCACTCAGCACAATTAATCCACTGAAGGCAGAAGGCCTCGGTGCTCACTCACGGCACCCATATCCTAAGCAAGGCGGTAGCAACTCAGCACATATTCACTAAGCACAGGCCTGATCACTCCAGCACTATATCACTAGCAGGAGCCTGGCTTCACTCCAGGCAACTAATTCACAAGCAAGGCTAGTCACTCAGCAGCTATCTCAACTAAGCAAGGCCTGAGTCCACTCAGCACTATATCACTAAGCAGGCCTGGTACTCACACATAATAAGCATCAACGGTAAGGGCAGAAGGCCTGAGTCACTCCACACACAGCACATGATCGCATCCCCAGGAATCAGGTCAATGTGTGCGCAATCGGTCCATGCACTAAATTCAGCTTAAGCCAAGAGCTTCGAGGATCCTCGGCACTATATCACTAAGCAAGGCCTGGTCACTCGCACTATATCGACGAGCCACATAGGCCTGGACATGATGGTCACATCTAACACTAACATAAATAGGTATTCTTCGACTAATGTTACAAGACCGGTCACTCGTCTAGCGCACTTATTCTACGAGGACGTACAAGAGGTCTTAATATTGGATAGTGTTCTCGATAGCACCACCACTATCATTTCACCTGAGACACAAGGCATGCGGCGCAACGTCACCACTATAGACTAAAGCAACGGCGCCGTATTACTACAGCAAGTAAATACATCCTTCTACAAAAGCGAAGAGCACTGTACAAGTTCGCGGCTCTACTACCAGTGTACTTCTGAGCGCACAGCAAGGAGCCGCGAGTCAATCTCGGCAACATATGATCAACTCAAGAGACATGAGGCCAGGATACACTCGGTTCAACTCATACACTTACTAATGCAAGGCCTGAGTCACTACGCCACGAGCACTAAACACTGAGCAGCAGCCACCTAAGGCCTCGTGACTACTCAGCCACTAATATCACTAAGCAAGGCCTGGTCACTTCAGCACTATATCAGCTAAGGCAAGGCTGTGTCACTCAGCACGATATCAACTAGTCAAGGGCCTGGCATCAGCACTATATCACTAAGCAAGGCCTGGTCAACTCGGCAACTATAGTCACTTAAGCCAAGGCCTGGTCACTCAGCACTATGACACTAGCAAGGCCCTGGTCCAACTCAGCACTATAACACTAAAGCAAGGCCTGTCACTCAGCACTATAGTCACTAATGCACCAGGCCTGGTCACTCAGCATTATATCACTAAGCCAGGCCTGGTCACCTCCCGGCACTATAATCACTAAGCAAGGCCGGGTCACTCCGGCACATATCACTAACGCAAGGCCTAGTCACTCAGCACTAATCCTAAAGCAAGGCCCTGGTTCACTCAGCACTATATCCTAGGCAAGGCCTGGTCACTCGGTCACTATACACTAAGCAAGGCCTATCACTCAGCACTATATCACTAAGCAAGGCCTGTCATCAGCACTATAGGTCAACTAAGCAGTGTTCTTCTGGTCACTCAAGCACTATATTTCACTAAGCTAAGGCCAGTTCACGTTCTCACTAGATGATCTACTAAACGCATTATTGGCCTCAGTCCACTGCAGGCACTATAGGACACTCAAGCCAAGGCCTGGCTCCATCGTCAGCACTGGTTTACATACAGGTAACAGGTGTTCATGTAGGCTGTAAGCTAAACCTCTATCACATTTTGCTCTGCCCAAATTACCCCCTCACGTGCTACCAATCATAAGGCTCAGGCCTACGTTCTTATGTATCCTCAAGTTGGCTACCTACCGCCTGCTGATAGGCCGGGTAGCCCCTGCTACCTACCGCCTGTTGATAGGCCGGGTAGCCCCAGCTACCTACCGCCTGACCTTGAGGGATCCTCACTGCCCTATCTCTCTCTTGTCGCCATGCAAATCAAAAAAGACCACAGAAACGTTTGCAGCTTCGCACCACTTCTAGTCTGCTAATTGTGAGCTAGCTACTAGTTAAAACATGGGCTCAACGAATACGGACTCTACTCTGAGAAGCCAATACTAGACTTGGAAAATGCCCATCACCATACGTGCTCATTCGATCTCAAGTCAAGCCCGTAGAAATAAACTAGGCTCGATTAACTGCCACCAACCATACACACAACTAATAACCATTGAGCCTAACATGATCAGCTTGAAACGAGTTAGGATCGATGTTTCTTAAATTGTGCGGCGGAGTGCCATCAGGCCAAAACAAAATAGGCCAGGCCAGGACGTAGGCCGCGCAAAAAGTAATGACGCGACACCAAATACTCCATCCTGCTAGTTGACTTTAGCATTCTCCACCTCATATGTCTTCCGTACTTCTACCTGTTACTCTTACACCAGGCATAGTCAGAGTTTGAAGAACGACATTCTTATTTTTGCAATGACGGCCTGAAAGGAAGCGTGGGAGTTACAATGCTGCGTACCCTCGTTCAGCGTGACCGGGACACTGAACGAACAAGATTTGCCAATGACCTCACTCACTGTAACAAGCTCCAAGGGGAATAATTCTGATCTATGAACCAGCCTTTACACGTTTCAAAGTCCACCTTGGAGTGTAACGTAGAGACAGCCGGGAGAGACAGTGGAGGTGTGCTGTAGGTTCGCTCCTGGAGTGTGAATCTGATCTGTGGTTAATGGGCGAAACAGATGACGATTCACAATATCTAACTGCCGGGACCCTAGGCTGCCCTTGGTAAGGCACACGTATTTTGAAAGACAATGAGTGGACTGTGGGAGGACACACTACACCTTCTCCACAGCATTAGAATGAGCTTCACAATTTGTCGTCTTTGATAGTTCAGACACCACATGAAAAACAATACTGATCAGCGGCTAAGCTGGGGGAGGGGGGTGGAGAAGGGAGCCGGACCGTGAACATAAGAGGAGAGGAAAGACACCGGGGTGATGATGGGGTATGTGTGGGAAGGAGAGTGATTCAACTCAAAACAAAGCCTATTCATCTCAGAACTATGATTGTTGATTGCTGCATCGTCAAGGCCTTCCCAATCCTGGGTCGATCAAGCACTATATACCACATAGCGGCAAGCGGCTGAGGGATCTCAGCAAGGCCTGGTCATCTCAAGCACGATATAATCACTAAGCAAGGACTGGATCCCTCACAGCACTTATATCACTAAGACAAGGCCTGTCATCAAAGCATAATTCACTCACGCCGACAGGGTCACTTAGTCACTCAGCACTATATTCACTAAGCAAGCACTAGTCCACTTCAAGCACTATATCACGAAGCGAAGGCCTGGTCACTCAAGAGCACACTATCATCACTAAGCAAGGCCTGCTCACTTACAGCCACTATCATCACATAAGCAACGGCCTGGCTACTCAGCCACACGGCACACCTTATATCACTAAGCAAGGGCAACTGGCTCACTCCGGCCTATGATATCCACATAAGCAAAAGGCACTGGTGTCACTCAACGACCTATATCTACTAAGCCAAGGCCCCTAGCGTCACTCAGCACCTATTAACTCCCACTGAGATGCAAAGTCCCTCGGAATCAGTCACGCCACCCCTTATATAACCGACTAAGCAAAAAAGGACCTGGAGTCACTCGAACCCGCACGATTATCACTAAAGCAAGGCGCGCTGCTTCCACTCGAGCACCTATATCAGCGTGAGTCAAGAAGACCTGGTCACTCTGCAGGGCCCCATATAATCATAACGCAAAAGAGCACTGGCTCCACTCGAGACACTGACTATCGTATCAAAGCCCCAAGGGCCCTGGTCACTCAGCCACCACCCGTATGACACTAAGCAACTGGCAACACTGGGTCACTCAAGCACTATGATTCAAAACTGAAGCAAAAGGCCTCCGAATCACCTCTGGCACTAATCATCACTAAGCAAGCGGCTGGTCACTCAGCACATATATACTAAGCAGCCTCAGGTCAGCCGCTCGAACGCACTAACCTCTTACACGACTCAACAGCCAAACAAGCAGGGTGGGATTCACCTCCACGCACGGTATTTCACTAGCAAAAGCCTGGTATACAGCTCAAAAGCACTACTATACTAAGCGCAAAGCCCTCCGGTCACTCAGCCACTATTTCAGCTAAGCAAGGCGACTGTCACTCGGGCACTAATTTCACTAAGCAGGACCTGGTCACTCAGCACATATATCACTAGAGCAAGGCCTGGTCACTCAGCACTATTTCACTAAGCAAGGCCTGGTCATCCGCATCTATATCACATAAAGCAAGGCCTGGTCACTCAGCCTAGCTTTCACTAGCAAGCCTGGTCAGGCTCGGAACACTAGTTCGACTAAAGCAAGGGCAATGTGGTCACTCTAACAGAGCACAAACCCCAAGAACCTGCCGAAGAAGGGGGCACAGTCGGCCTATATCTACACTTACGCAAGCCTGGCATGTCTCACTCACAACTAAAGCACATCTAATTCACAACTAACGCAAAGCCTCGATCCACTGCAAGCCCTAATTCTCACTCATTAGCTCAAGCCGCCTGGATCAACTCCAAGCACTATTTCACTAAGGCACGAAAAGGCACAAACTGGCTCAGCGTGCGCCAGCACATATCACTCATAGCCTCAAGCAGAAAAGCCTGCGTACCACTCAGCGTAGAGCGTATTCACTTCAAGCCAAAGAACAGCACTAAAGCACAAAGCAAGCCAGGCATCACACAGGCACTAACAGCGGAGCCGCCCCGGGTCACTCAGCACGACTAATCTTCACTACAGTCAAAAGTGACTCTGGATACGACTCACAGACACTGTATCAAATCACTAAGCCAAGGTCCTTATCCAGTCACTTCAGAGCACAGCCTGGGCATACTCTCCACACCGAAGCAAGTCCTAGTCACTCAGCTACGCCAAGGTATCGTCACTCAACTGCGCAAGGCCTGTCACTCAGCACTATGCACAGCAACTTTAACGACCGAGCCAGGCGGACCTGCTGTCAGCTCACTTCCGGCACTATATCACTAAGCAAGCCTGGTCACTCCGGCCACTATATCACTAGAGCAAGGCCTGTCACTCTTAGAAGCAAGCATGACATAGTCCACTAAGCAAGGGCGCCCTGTGGTCCGCACGTCCAGCTCATAATATCGACCACGCAAGGTACTGGATCACACTCTTAAGACGGCACAAATAAGAGCCACCAACGTCACTGCACACTTAGACTAAGACGCCTCAGTCAACCTCAATGAGCACTGATCATCCCACTAAGGCAAACGGCCTTAGGTCAACTCACTATAAGAAGCCTGGTTCATCGGCACTATATCACTTATAGTCTTTAACGGACCTCTAAGCTCACTCAGACCAGCACCTTATGATTCCAACTAAGCAACTCGGCCTTGGTCAGCTCACTAGATTCACAAAGCAAGAGCACTATATTCACCATAGCACAAGGCCCGTCGAATCACCTCAGCCCTAGATTATTCACTACACGAGCCAAAAGCCTGCGTCACTCCGGCTACGGTATATTCACTCAAGCTGGGCACCAAGAGGCAGCACTTTAACTCGTCACCCAGCACCGTATTATCACGGAGTTCAAAGGCGCCTAAGGTCACCCTCAGGCATACTCACATATGGTCACTAGAGCCACAGGCACTGGGCACTCGGCACTCATATCAATCTAAGCAAGTGCACTTCCTGTCACTCACAAGCACTATTATCACTAAGGACAATGCACCTGCTTACACACTCAGCAAGCTGTCACGCAGCACTAGCTACATCAACCAAGCAAAGCCCTAAACCATGGCTTCACTCCACTAGCACTAATATCCCCTCACTTACAAGGCCTGGTCTCCATTTCTACCAAGGCACTGATGTCACCTAACGCAAGAGCCCTGGTCACTACGTGAGCAACTAATAAGGCTCACACTTGAACGGCAAGCTCTGTCACACTTCAAGCAAGCATCCTTAATCCACTAAGGCAAAGTATATCACTAAGCAAGGCCTGGTCACTCACATCGCAAGGCTGTCACTAGCTACATATACGACGACAAGGCCCTGTCACCCGGCATAATCTAGCTAACAATCACTCAGCACTAATCACCAAGGCCTGGTCCACTCAGCACACTATGAGTCGACCAAGCAAGGCTTCTGGTCGACTCCACTATAGCACTAAGCCAAGGCCCTATGTACATCTTTCAAGTCACATACACTAGAAGCTTATGAATATTCACATAGCAAGCCTCGCCACTCAGCACCTATATCACTAAGCAAGGCCGTGGTCACTCAGCCTATATCACTAAGCAAAGCCCTGGTCACTCAGCACTATAATCACTAAGCAAGGCGGGTGTTCACTCAGCACTATATGCACTAAGCAAGTCCTGGTCACTCAGCCACCATATATCCCTAAGCAAAGACCCTGGTCACTCGCAAGGCACTATATCACTAAAGCAAGGCCTGGTCACTCAGCACTAGTATCACCTTAGAGCAGGCGGTACAGCCATGATCACTACAAGCTGGCTACGTCAGCACTATATCAACTAAGCAAGGCCGCAAGTCACCTCACGCACCTATATCCTAAGCAATGCCTTCTGGTCTCAGCACTATCACTAAGCAACCTTCATCGCACTATATTCACTAAGCAAGCCTGGTCACTCACACATAATCATGCAAGGCCGGTACCCGCACATTTCCTCGAAGCACCTGGTCACTCCGCCGCGGCACTATATCACCTAAGCAAGGACCTGGTCAGCTCAGCACTATATCACTAGAGCAAGGCCTGGGTACTCCATCCAAGAAGCCTATCACCAGACTATATCACTAAGCAAGGCCTGTACACTCAGCACTATATCACTAAATGCTCATCAGGCCATAATTACAAGTCAAGCACGTCACATTCAGCACATATCATAAGCAAAGGCCTGGGTCACTCCACTAACACAATCACAAGCCTGGATCCACTATACTAGCAACGGCCTGTCACTCAGCACTATATCACTAAGCAAGCCTGTCACTCAGCAGTCCTAATACTAGAAGCGCCTGGTTCACTCCCAGCCACTATATCACTAAGCAAGGGCCTGGTCACTCAGCACTATATCACTAAGCAGGCCTGGTCACCTCGAGCACTATATCACTAAGCAAGGGCCTGGTCATCTACTCGGCACTATATCACTAACCAAGGCCTGGTCACTCAGCACTATAATCACTAAGCAAGGCCCTGGTCACCCAGCAACTATATCATAAGCAAGGCCTGGTCACTCGGCACTATACACTAAGCAAGGCCTATCACTCAGCACTATATCACTAAGCAAGGCCTGGTCACTCAGCACTAATAGTCACTAAGCAAGGTCCTGGTCACTCGAGCACTATATCACTAAGCAAGGCCTAGTCACTCAGCACCATCTCACTAAGGCAAGCCTGGTCACTCAGCACTATATCACTAAACAAGGCCTGGTCACTCACCACTATACACTAGCAAAGGCCTAGTCACTCAGCCATATACTCACTAAGCTAAGCAAGGCCTGGTCACTCAGCACTGGTTTACAACAGTAAATGTTTGTAGGCTACTGTAGCTAAACCTCTATCACATTTTGCTCTGCCCAAATTACCTCCCTCACGTGTACCAATCAAAGGCTCAGCCTACGTTCTTATGTATCCTCAAGTTGGCTACCTACCGCCTGCTGATAGGCCGGGTAGCCCCCTGCTACCTACCGCCTGTTGATAGCCGGTAGCCCCAGCTACCTACCGCCTGCTGATAAGGCCGGTAGCCCCAGCTACCTACCGCCTGCTGATAGGCCGGGTAGCCCCAGCTACCTACCGCCTGTTGATAGGCCGGGTAGCCCCTGCTACCTACCGCCTGTTGATAGGCCGGGTAGCCCCAGCTACCTACCGCCTGTATAGGGTTAGCCCCTGCTACCTACCGCCTGTTGATAGGCCGGGTAGCCCCAGCTACCTACCGCCTTTATAGCGGGTAGCCCCTGCTACCTACCGCCTGCTGATAGGCCGGGTAGCCCCAGCTACCTACCGCCTGTTGATAGGCCGGGTAGCCCCAGCTACCTACCGCCTGTTGAATGGCCGGGTAGCCCCTGCTACCTACCGCCTGTGGATAGGCCGGGTAGCCCCGCTACCTACCGCCTGCTGATAGGCCGGGTAGCCCCTGCTACCTACCGCCTGTTGATAGGCCGGTAGCCCCAGCTATCTACCACGTGGATAGGCCGGGTAGCCCCAGCTATCTACCGCCTGCTGATAGCCGGGTAGCCCCAGCTATCTACCGCCTTGGATAGGCCGGGTAGCCCCAGCTACCTACCGCCTGTTGATAGCGGGTAGCCCAGCTACCTACCGCCTGTTGATAGGCCGGGTAGCCCCAGCTACCTACCGCCTGCTGATAGGCCGGGTAGCCCAGCTACCTACCGCCTGTTGATAGGCCGGGTAGCCCTGCTACCTACCGCCTGCTGATAGGCCGGGTGAGCCCCTGCTACTACCGCCTGTTGATAGGCCGGGTAGCCCCAGCTATCTACCGCCTGTGGATAGGCCGGGTAGGCCCAGCTATCTACCGCCTGCTGATAGGCCGGGTAGCCCCAGCTACCTACCGCCTGCTTGATAGGCCGGGTACCCCTGTACCTACCGCCTGTTGATAGGCCGCGGTAGCCCAGCTA
>NW_019943069.1:147436-161413 GCF_002910315.2 Salvelinus sp. IW2-2015
GCTACCTACCGCCTGTTGATAGGCCGGGTAGCCCCAGCTACCTACCGCCTGTTGATAGGCCGGGTAGCCCCAGCTACCTACCGCCTGTGGATAGGCCGGGTAGCCCCTGCTACCTACCGCCTGCTGATAGGCCGGGTAGCCCCAGCTACCTACCGCCTGTTGATAGGCCGGGTAGCCCCAGCTACCTACCGCCTGCTGATAGGCCGGGTACCCCCTGACAACCAGGGTTTCCCAGCTTCTGCCTTTGAATAGCAGGTGAGGAAAGCACTTATGTCAGCTTTGACTTTCACCTTAAGACTTCTACATTGAATCCATAGAACACAACAGCACATTTAATCAACATGCTTCAATCAGATTTGTGAATTCCGTCAGTGGATCATCTTGTCTGTTTCCCTAATGGAATTATATTCACTCTAGTGTATCACTTTTGACCAGAGCCCGTGGTTAGAGCGTTGGACCAGTAACCGAAAGGTCACTGGATCGAATCCCCGAGCTGACAAGGTAAAAATCTGTCGTTCTGCCCCTGAACAAGGCAGTTAAACCACTGTTCCCCGGGCGCCGAAGACGTGGATGGCGATTATGGCAGCCCCCCCCCATACCCCCCACCTCTCTGATTCAGAGGGGATGGGTTAAATGCGGTAGACACATTTCAGTTGAATACATTCAGTTGTACAACTGACTAGGTATCCCCCCTTTTCCCTGTAGGGAACAAGATGCCATTTGGTACGGAGACAAAGAATTCCATTAGCGGCCATCTTGTTGTGGCCGAGTGTCAAGCTCCCTTTTGTGCAGCGAAGAAGTTCCTATGGTATTAGTAACACTCCAAGTGATTAGAGAGGACATTAAAACGGTATTAACCATGGCAACCAGTGTCTCCTAGAAGAGTAGAGACGTGCACTAGCGATGGGCATTGGTAATCCAGATATCCCAACGGACGGTAGTATTTACATTTACATTTAAGTCATTTAGCAGACGCTCTTATCCAGAGCGACTTACAAATTGGAAAGTTCATACATATTCATCCTGGTCCCCCCGTGGGGAATGAACCCACRACCCTGGCGTTGCAAGCGCCATGCTCTACCAACTGAGCCACAGTATTCAAACACTTGTTAGAGTAACAATGAAAAAACTTTTGTCTAAATGAAAAATGTTCCATGTTACATTGTTACACACAAGGATATATGTGACTGACTTCCTGGATTCGGTGTTACCTAGCAACATCCTTTGACAGTACATTGTTTAAAGTTGCGCACTGCAAATGTAGCCTATAGTTCTGAGGAGGCACAAAAGTAACTTTTATTTTCAAGCTAAATTGGGTTATGGGTTGAGTTTTACATGAAAACGCATTTTACGATCATAAAGCATTTGGCCTTGACAACAGTATGCTATTTTCCCCCACTTTAAATAGTGACTAGCCTACATGTGCACACCAACGGAGGGTCCTCTAGATCTGACACACATAATTGCAGAACACTTGTGAATACTCATATAGCACCCTGAAAACAACTGTGTCTGCAGTTGTGGCATTTTGTGTCATTCTGAGTGGTCAAGAGTAGAGCAAAAACATCTATAAAAGTATATGTTTTATTTTAGAATTCATCAAATTATTTGAAAAGTGAAATAATTTTAAATGCCCATCCCTAACACACACACACACACACACACACACACACTCTCTGAAAGTAGGGTACCTTCTCTTCTCCTCTCTCTCTCTCTCTCTCTCTCTCCATCCTTAATGAGAGAGAGAGAGAGAGAGGGTGAAATGTTGAGAGTACATGTTGATGCATTGGGAATGGAATTGACAAGCAAGCCAAGTCGAGCCTAAAATGGCTTCCTGCACTCAGGAATCGACAGCTCATTTAAAATATATTTTAATGTTGGTTTCAGTGCACCAGCACACCACCCGACAGACTGACCACACAGTATCTACTTCCAATCTCTCCTTTCAATTATACCTCTTGCTCTAAACTTCCCCACTGTCCAATTTCAGGGTCCATTACAGACTAACAGCAGGTTTGCATTCAATAAGGCTCATGGAGGATGCATCTTTCTCTGTCTCTCTGTGTCTGTCAGTTAGTGTGTGTGTGTGTGTGTGCTGTGTGTGGTGGTCTGCTGTGTCTGTTGTGTGTCTGTCTGTCTGTCTGTCTGTGTCAGTTTGTTGTGTGTGTGTGTGTGTGTGTTGTGTGTGTGTGTGTGTGTGTGTGTGTGTTGTGTGGTGTGTGTGTGTTGTCTGGCTGTGTCTGTTAGTGTGTGTCTGTCTGTCAGTGTGTCTGTGGCTGTTAGTGTGTCTGGCTGTGTCTGTTAGTGTGTGTGTGTGTTAATGTGTCCTGCTCTATCTGTCTGTCTGCATCATTGAAGGGTAGTCTAGTCTCTGGGAGAATACTGACGCCAAAAACAGCAGTCTAATGTTCATTCCACATGTCGTTTCCCCTTCTAATTGTCATCACTACACTACTACAGGGTAAGAGGTTCTCAGATGCACTGGCATCCTTCAACTCTAATTAAAAAGGATTTTATTGATTGAAGCGTATGCTGTTTTGTTGTGTAGCTAGATCTGAGATTGGTTTATAAAGAATGTAAAACAAATATGTTATCACTCCTACAGTAAAAGCCCTGGGCGGTGTGTCCTGTGTGTCTGTGCCTGTGTCTGTGTGTCTGTGTCTGTGTCTGTGTGCCTGTGTCTGTGTGTCTGTGTCTGTGTCTGTGTGCCTGTGTGTCTGTGCCTGTGTCTGTGTGTCTGTGTCTGTGTGCGTCTCATCTCTACCCCTCTAGATTATAGTGGTGATGCAGTGCCACTCAAGGTTTCTAAATCGAAGGCGGAGATTTAGTGGTTTCCTTAAAAAGTTACAGTAATCGCTGCTGTGGTTTCTGTGGGGTGTGCGTACAGTATTCACCTGTATCTGTGTAGGTACATGTGGGTGTGGAGAAGGAGAAGATAAGGAGGGGCACTGTGACTGTAGGTGTCACACCCTGATCTGTTTCACCTGTCTTGTGCTTGTCTCCACCCCCACCAGGTGTCTCCCATTTGTTCCCATTATCCCCTGTGTATTTATACAGGTGGTTTCTGTTTGCCTGTTGCCAGTTCGTCTTGTCTCGTCAAGCCTACCAGCGTGTTTTTCCGTACTCCTGTTTTTTCGTCCATGTTTTCTCGTCCTCCCGATTCCGACCTTTCCTGCCTGACCCCGAGCCGGCCTGCCTTACCATTCTGCCTGCCCTGACCCCGAGCCTGCCTGCCCTTACATTACCGGCCTGCCCCTGGACCCGAGCCTGCCTGCCATACCATTCTGCCTGCCCTGACCCCGAGCCCGCCTGCCCTGACCCCGAGCCTGCCTGCTGTCTTGAACCCATCTGACTCTGACCTGGTTTACGAACTTCTGCCTGTCCTCCACCTGCCCCTCTATTAATAAATACCTGAGACTCGAACTACCTGCCTCCTGTGTCTGCATTTGGGTCTCGTCCTGTGTCGTTACAGTAGGACAAACACAATTCTGTTCTAGCTTAGCCCAGGGGTTCCCAAACTTTATTGGCCCACAGCCCAACTTCGATCAAGAACATTTGGGACTCCACCTTGTAAAAAACAAAGTTGTAATCAACGGCCAATGTTAACTTTTTTAAATTTGGGATATGACCGTCTATTACAAATCAGTCTTGACAGTATTTTTGACAATATGTGAATGGCCACCTTGATTCGGTCTTTGAAATTGTGTTGTTTTTACATTGGATAAAAGTACAGTTGAGGAACAATGAGAAAGTAATTCTGCTTTTGAAAGTTGATAAACTTGTAACCCCACTTTGAGAAAACAGCCTTTGAATGTTTTGGTACACCTACTATTCAGCATCGTTCACACCTTAACAATAGAACCGCCTGTCCTTTCAGACTATAAGTACCCGCTAGATGCATATCAACCCGCAAGGAGCGCAAACATAAGCACCAACAATTGATAAATAGTGCAGAAACGATTGTAAAATATTAAATTGCATTAAGAAATATTTGTGGAAATATATTTAAAAAATATATTAATTTGTTTAGATAGGAGTCAAGGGGAAAAAAACGTAGTTTAATTGAGTTTTCCTTACAATAACAACATTACAGTTTAATTTGTTTGATCCAGCCAGGGGAAATGATTTGCCATCTTCCTAAACAAAAGCACTAGTGCATGAACAACTGTAAAAGATGAATTGCATAAAGAAATATTTGTGGAAAAATATATTCATGACAAGATATAAAAACAGTCATTTGTTGATTGTATTGGACACAATTGTGCCCTTATATGCGTGCCTTTAAGCATTAATCAATTTCGTGTTCTCTTTATGCTTCGGGTCCACAGTCAGCACACAACACAAATCAGTTGCACTACACACAGTTTTCATGGGCCTTGTTTTGTGTGTACCTGCCACAATTGTGGCATGGTCTCTCTGAAGAGGTTGCGTGGCATGGTCTCTCTGAAGAGGTTGCGTGGCATGGTCTCTCTGAAGCGGTTGCGTGGCATGGTCTCTCTGAAGAGGTTGCGTGGCATGGTCTCTCTGAAGCGGTTGCGTGGCATGGTCTCTCTGAAGAGGTTGCATGGCATGGCCTCATCTGAAGAGGTTGCGTGCATGGTCCTCTCTGAAGCGGTTGCCGTGGCATGGTCTCGTCTGAAGCGGTTGCGTGGCATGGTCTCTCTGAAGCGGTTGCGTGGCATGGCCTCTCTGAAGAGGTTGGTGCATAGGCCTCTCTGAAGAGGTTGCGTGGCATGGTCTCTCTGAAGGAGGTTGATCGGATGGAGTCTTGAGATGCGTGGACAAGTCTGCGTGAAGAAGGTTGCGTGGCATGGATAACTCTCTTGAAGAGGTTGCGTGGCAATGGCCTCTTTGAAGAGGGTTGCGCTGAGACGAGGTCATGCTCCATCTGAAGAATGGTTGCGTGTTGCATGGTCTTCTCTGAAGAGTTCGCAGTGGCATGGTCTACTCTGAAGAGGTTAGGTGGGACATGGTCCTCGTTGAAGAGGTTGCGTGGCCATGGCCTCGTCTTGAAGAGGTTTAGCGTGGCAATGTGACCATGGCATGGAAATATGGGTTGCGTGGCATGTGATCTCCTCCTGAAGCAGGTTGCGAGTGGCATTGGCACCTCTAGTCAAGGGGTGTGAGAGGCAAAGCCGTCTTCTGAGAGAGTCGTGTGCATGTGAACCTCTCTGAAAGAGGGTTGCCGTGCCATGGTCTCTCTGAAGAGGTCTGCGTGGCAATGGTCTCTCGATTCTGCATTGCTTGAAGCGGTTGAGTGGCATGGTCTTCTCTGAAGGCGGTTGAGTGGCATGTGTCCTCTCCTGAAGCGGTTTGCGGTGGCATGGCTCCTGAGGATCGGTGGATGCCTCCTGAAAGAGGTTGCGTGGCATAGCCTCTCTGAAGAGGTTGCGTTGGAGCATGTGTTCTCTGGAAGGAGTGGTTTGCGTCTGATCAATGGCTCTCTGAAGAGCTTGCGTGGCATGGCCTCTCTGAAGAGGTGCTGGCACTAGGTCGCTGCGCAATGGTCTTTAGAGGCCTCTCTAGAAAGACGGTTCATGCTTAGGTCAGGTGACATGGTCTCTCTGAAAGAGGTTGCGTGGACATGGTCTCTGCAGGTCTTGAAGACGTTTGACGTGGAACATGGATCGCTCTTCTGAAGAGGCGGGTATGCGTGGCATGGACCTCTAGGTGCGTGATGGTCCCTTGAAGAGGTTGCGTGGCGATGGTCTCTCTGAAGAGGGTTGCGTTGCAGGCAATTGGCCTCTCTAAGTAGGTTTGCGTATGGCATGGCTCTCTGAAGAGTCTGCGTGGCATTAGGTCTTCTCACAAGAGGTTGTCGTGGCCTATGGTCTCTCTGAAGAGGTTGCGTGGCATGGCCTCTCTGAAGAGGTTGCGTGGCATGGTCTCTCTGAAAGAGGTTGCGTGGCATGGCCTCTCGAGACTGAGAGAGGTTGCGTGGCATGGCCTCTCTGAAGCGGTTGAGTGGCATGGTCTCTCTGAGCAGTTGAGTGGCAGTGTCCTCTCTGAAGCGGGTTGAGTGGCATGGTCTCTCTGAAGAGGTTGCATGGCATGGTATCTCTGAAGAGGTTGCGTGGCATGGTCTCTCTGCAGCGGTTGGCGTGGCATGGTCTCTCTGAAGAGGTTGCATGGCATGGTCTCTCGGGAAGAGTCCACCCCATACTTATCTGACTTGAATGATCATGATCCCTCCATGCTCTTCCGCCGTACGCCCCGTGGACATACAAGAGTGCAGTAAAATGCTTTGAGTTCATCCACAGACATGTCCCACCGACTGTTTCCTTTTCTGTGCGCATGAGCAACAATCTCTGATGTGCTGCAACATCTACATGTCACAAAACCCTTCACTCGTTCTAGCCACACCGTGCCATTCCTCGCAGACTCCTGTCTCACCGTGCCATTCCTCGCAGACTCCTGTCTCACTGTCCATCCCTCCAGACTACTGTCTCACAGTGCCATCCCTCGCAGACTCCTGTCTCACCGTGCCATTCTCCAGACTCCTGTCTCACTGTGCCATCCCTCCAGACTACTGTCTCACGTGCCATCCCTCGCAGACTCTGTCTCCACCGTGCCATCCCTCGCAGACTCCTGTCTCACTAGTGCCATCCCTCGCAGACTCCTGTCTCACCGTGCCATTCCTCGCAGACTCCTGTCTCACTGTGCCATCCCTCCAGACTCTGTCTCACAGTGCCATCCCTCCGCAGACTCCTGTCTCATCCGTGCCATTCCTCGAGACTCCTGTCTCACTGTGCCATCCCTCCAGACTCTGTCTCACGTGCCATCCTCCAGACTCACTGTTCTCACTCGTGCCATCCCTCCAGACTCCTGTCTCACTGTGCCATCCTCCAGACTCCTGTCTCACTGTGCCATCCCTCCCAGACTCCTGTCTCACCGTGCCATCCCTCCAGACTCCTGTCTCACTGTGCCATCCCCTCCAGACTCTGTCTCACTGTGCCATCCCTCCCAGACTCCTGTCTCACTGTGCCAATCCCTCGCAGACTCCTGTCCTCACCGTGCCAATCCCTCCCAGAACTCCTGTCACACTGTGCCATCCCTCCAGACTACTGTCTCACTGTGCCATCCCTCCCAGACTCCTGTCTCCACTGTGCCATCCCTCCAGACTCCTGTCCCAGCTCCACTCCCTCGCAGACTCCTGTCTCACTGTGCCATCCTCCCAGACTCCTGTCCCTCACTGTGCCATCCCTCCAGACTCCTGTCTCACTGTGCCATCCCTCCCAGATCCTGTCTCACTGTGCTCACTCCCGACTCTGTCTCACTGTGCCATCCCTCCCAGACTCCTGTCTCACTGTGCCATCCCTCCCAGACTCCTGTCTCACTGTGCCATCCCTCCCAGACTCCTGTCTCACTGTGCCATCCCTCCAGACTCCTGTCTCACCGTGCCATCCCTCCCAGACTCCTGTCTCACGTGCCATCCCTCCCAGACTACTGTCTCACTGTGCCATCCCTTCCCAGACTCCTGTCTCACTGTGCCATCCCTCCCAGACTCTGTCCCACCCGTCGCAGACTCCTGTCTCACTGTGCCATCCCTCCCAGACTCCCCTGTATCCACTGTGCCATCCCTCCCAGACTCCTGTCTCACTGTGCCATCCCTCCCAGACTACTGTCCCACCGTGCCATCCCTCCCAGACTACTGTCTCACTGTGCCATCCCTCACAGACTCCTGTCTCACTGTGGCAGTTGGGATCACCGTCTCAGTTGGCTCTGTTCTGTTTTTTTCTACGGTGAGGCTCAGGCATCGGAAGAATTAGCAACGTCGATTTCAACCTCGATATCCGATCCTCCATCTGATTGCAACTCAACAAACGGATGCAGAATCTAGTTTCGGCCATTGTGAACAACAAACAGTGAACACTGCCTTGGGAAAGTATTCAGACCCCTGGACTTTTCCCACATGTTGTTACGTTACAGCCTTATTCTGAAATGGATTAAATAAAATAACTCTTCATCAATCTACACATAATAATGAAACATTGAAAAAACTGGTTTTTGTAAATTGTTGAAAATATATAAAACCATAAAAACAGAAATACCTTATTTACGTAAGTATTCAGACCCTTTGCTATGCGACTCGATATTGAGCTCAGGTGCATCCTGTTTCCATTGTTCATCATTGAGATATTTCTACAACTTCATTGGAGTCCACCTGCGGTAAATTCAATTGATTCGACATGATTTGGAAAGGCACACCTGTTTATTTAAGGTCCCACAGTTGACAGTGCATGTCGGAACAACAACCAAGCCATGAGGTCGAAAGAATTGTTCTTAGAGCTCCGAGAAAGAATTGTGTCGAGGCACAGATCTGGGGAAGGGTAACATAACATTTCTGCAGCATTGAAGGTCCCCAAGAACACAGTGGCCTCCATCATTCTTAAATGGAAGAACTTTGGAACCACCAASRSTCTTCCTAGAGCTGGMCRCCCGGCCAAACTGAACAATCGGGGGAGAAGGGCCTTGGTCAGGGAGGTGACCAAGAACCCGATGGTCACTCTGAGAGCTCTAGAGTTCCTCTGTGGAGATGGGAGAACCTTCCAGAAGGACAACCATCTCTGCAGCACTCCACCAATCAGGCCTTTAAGGTAGAGTGGCCAGACAAAATCCACTCCTCAGAAAAAGCCACATGACAGTCCGCTTGGAGTTTGCCGAAAGGCATCTAAAGGCTCTCAGACCATGATAAACTATATTCTCTGGTCTGATGAAACCAAGATTGAACTCTTTGGCCTGAATGCCAAGCGTCACGTCTGGAGGAARCCTGGCACCATCCCTATGGTGAAGCATGGGGGTGGCAGCGTCATGCTGTGGGGATGTTTTCAGCGGCAGGTACTGGGAGACTAGACAAGATCGAAGGAAAGATGAACTGAGCAAAGTACAGAGAGATCCTTGATGAAAACCTTCTCGAGAGCTCTCAGGACCTCAGACTGGGGTGAAGGTTCACTTTCCAACAGGACAACGACCCTAAGCACACAGCCAAGACAACGCAAGAGTGGCTTCGGGACAAGTCTCTGAATGTCCTTGAGTGGCCCAGCCAGACCCCGACTTAAACCTGATTGAACATCTCTGGAGAGACCTGATAATAGCTGTGCAGCAACGCTCCCCAACCAACCTGACAGAGCTTGAGAGGATCTGTAGAGAAGAATGAGAGAAATACAGGTGTGCCAAGCATGTAGCGTCATACCGAAGAAGACTCGATGCTGTAATCGCTTCCAGAGGTGCTTCAACAAAGTACTAACTAAAGACTCTGAATACTTATGTAAATGTAATTTTTTTAAATTATAACTTAGCATACATATCTAAAAATCTGTTGTTGCTTTTTCATTATGTGGTGATGTGTGTAGATTGATGAGGGGRAAAAAACTATTTAATCCATTTTAGAATAAGGCTGTAACGTAACAAAATGTGGAAAAAGTCAAAGGGTCTGAATACTTTGCGAAGGCATTGTATGTTGTCTGGTTTGACTCTCCCAGGGGAAATGATATACCACTTCCAGCCTTTCATAATAAAATAATTAGACTGCCCACAACACCCATCATCATCATTACACTATTGTTCTAAATACAATCATCCTCTTCACCCTCCTCATCATTCAGTTCAGTGAAGTCACATGCACCATTATCAGTTTCCATCTGGTTTCTGACGACAGAATAGCATATTTTATATTTTCAGTTCATTATGTTACTAGTTTTTGCTTAGTAACCAGAGCAATGTGCTGAATGCATGGACAGCATGGATATTATTGGATGAAGTTACATTTGTAAACGGAAGAATATGCTCTTTCTGATACTCTATAGAAATCAAAATGTTTTACCTGCATGTGACTCTGAAGGAGGATTTGATAAAGTGATGCTCCTTTCCCTGCATCTAGCAATTACAAAAAGCACCCATCTCTTCATGTACAATTTAACAACTGATTAGCCTAATATTGTCACTCATTAGATTATTGTAAATACAATTGTCTATAGGCTAACTCTTATCATGTGTGAAATTAGTTTCGGTATAGTTTATGTGTAGTTTCAATGGGCCGGCTGTGYAGGCTGACTGGCATCGTTTGTTTCMTGCTAATCCACTTAGATAGAGTCAAGGATATGTTTAGCATTATTCTAAAAGGCCTACTGCAACACACAGCATATTTTCATTTCCCTTACAATACATTTTATTATTAGAGTTACAGTAAATTAAACAGTCCCATAACAGCCGATTTGGTAAAATGGTATAAACCCACAAGGAGAGCGCTCAAATGATTTGCTGCTGATAAATAGGCATAACAAACTCATCATTACACTATTGTCTTTCTAAATTAAATCAACCTCTTCACCCTCGTTATCATTCAGTTAGGCCTAATTTAAATTCAATTGTGAAGTAAGGTAAACAATTATCACCCATTCATCCATTTGTCATTCATTTAGTGAGGAGAGGGAGATGCATTAGCGCCTGGCTGGGTACCAACGTCCTACAGCACATTGTCTTAGCGCCTGGCTGGGTACCAACGTCCTACAGAACATTGTCTTGGCGCCTGGCTGGGTTTACCAACATCCTACAGCCACCATTGTCTTTGGCGCCTGGGCTGGGTACCAACGTCCTACAGAAATTGTCTTGGCGCCTGGCTGGGTACCAACTTCTACAGCACTTGTCTTGGCGCCTGGCTGGGTACCAACATTCTACAGCAACATTGTCTTGGCGCCTGGCTGGGTAACCAAAAGTTCCTAACAGCACATTGTCTTGGCGCCTGGCTGGGTACCAACGTCCTACAGCACATTGTCTTAGCGCCTGGCTGGGTACCAACGTCCTACAGCACATTGTCTTGGCGCCTGGCTGGGTACCAACGTCCTACAGCACATTGTCTTGGCGGGTTAAATTGGGAATAAGTGTGGGAAAAACTAAAAACAGGTAAAAACACTCTAAAAACATGTCTGTTTAAAAAATTCTGACAACTGAGCAGTATAAAATACAAAACGTTTAGAAAAAGTCAGGGAAGGAGCAGGACATAGATCTTTTTATTTTTGGTGGAGTGATTTTTTTTATTTACAAAATCAAAGTAGTAAACAACCAAAGATTTCCAGAATAAAATTGGTGAAAGTAGCCTACAATAAGGACAAACTCCAGAGCTGTGTTCGAATACSMATACTGACATACAATATACTACATACTTAATGAGTATATACTATTAGTTAATTTTAATATACTGTAAATGAACAGTATCCTTTCAGTTGAGCGTCATAGCTCTTCGCCTGTCTACCGGAAAGTGATGCTGTTGCTATGCAACCTCTTGCTAGCTAGTTAGCATAACAAATTACTAGTTAGACATTTTATGACTTCGGGTGCGTTCTTAAATTCAATCTGGAGTGCCAGAGTGCGCTTGTAAATTCAGAGCGTTGTCAGATTGTCTGTTTGTAAATTCAGGGCGTTTCGCTCTCGGAGCGCACCCTGGACGCTCGGGCCGAGGAGTAGGGTTAATTTGAGCGTTCTGACCTTACAACATCAGTCAAGCACCCAAGCTAACGTTGGCTAGCTTGATAGCTACTTCCAGACACAAATTAGACCACTCGGACCATTTTACTCGCCCTATCAGAGCTGGTTAGGCAGTTTTCATGTTATCCAGAGCATTGGTGACAGTAACTGTGCTACTGGCAACAATAAAAAATTAAAATTAAAAAAACATTTGCCGACGTTTACTGACACYGGYCATATTCAACGAGTGTTGAGCGCTCGTAATATCATTATTCTGCCTTCTGGTACACTCAGACGAGAATGCTCTGAAATCGGAGTAGATAGCCAGAGCGAATTTACGAAAGCACCCGAATGTCCATTGAGAACACATACACGTACAATGACTATACAATTTAGCTAAACTAAGAATGACGGGAATAATCAAGTCAATAAACGTTGGGTAGTTAGTTAGATAGCTTATAGTTAATATACTGGCAAGTTTGATGTATAAGTAGCCAAMTAACATTAGGTAGCTTGCTAACAACATACCGGTACAAACTGCTGTAATGATATGCTATGAGGTTCATAAGGACAGMGTAGCTAACAAATTGTCAGCCAACCAAACGTGTGAGGTAATTTATTTGAAAAGTCATTACCTTATTTACAATGCTCAACAATTTCTTAACATTTATCATAATTAGTTAAAGCAATGAATTTGTATCCGCTCTCGTTGTACTTCGGTTGCATATGTTCCGCCATTTTCTTCAAATCTGAAAATGATGTGAAGCCACAACCATTTTCTGAAGAATTGCATTATGGGCCATAAAGTACGGGAAATAGTGTCCTCGGCGTGTATACTTCATATTTTGGCGAATTTAGTACGACATCCGGGAACTTTTGGCATACTAACTATATCCATACTATGACCAATAAGCATACTAAAATACTCAATTCACATCACAAATAATACTGTTAGTGCAGTTAGTATGGGTATTCGAACACAGCTCTGGTAAAAATACACTTTATCTAAACCTTGGCCTATATCCTAATCTGACTTTGGTGCAGGTCATRTTGTGTTTCACATTAMCGTCTCTGGTAAACACACACTATATCAAATCAAWGTTTGCCAAATGCACAGGATACAAAAGGTGTAAACGGTACAGTGAAATGGTTACTTGCATAATAGCAATATCAAAAATAGAACGTGKCTAGACAAAAATATTTTATATATATTTTATTATGATTAGATTACGCTTGTCCAGACACATTTGTCTAAATGGATGGGTCATGTGAAGGAAATGCTATAACCACACCCCCCAGCCACTTCTAACTAAGTGGATGGGTCACTATTGTCTAGACATGTTCATGAAATACAATAGATGGCCGTAATAACCTACAGACACACCTGGCTAACTTGACGGGTCATGTAATCATCTGGCGAAGTGGAGTCTTTTCTTTAGACATGTAGCTAGCTAATTGCTACTATGCAAGTAACCACTTCACAGTACCGTTTACACCTTCATTTGTCACATGCACAGGATACTGAACATAAGATTTTAACGTGTGTTTACCACATGGCCTCACATGTGAATCCTTAAAGAGATGGRTGGGGCTAAWGCTTAAGAGGGTGTGAAAGGTGCTGAATGGGTGTAGACAAAGAAGAGCTCTCCAGTAGGTGTACCAAAACATTCAAAGGCAATTTTCTCAAAAGTGGGGTTACAAGTTGATCAACTTTCAAAACAGAATTACTTTTCCATTGTTCCTCATCTGTAGTGTATGATGTACAATTTTCTAGCTCTGAGTCTCTACTTTTATCCAATGGAAAAAACACAATTTCAACACCACATAAGACCGAATCTAGGCGGTCGGTCACAAATGTCAAACGTAGCCTCAATTTGTACACTGAAGCCTACAAAGGAAAGGACGCCATTCTATTTGACAGCAGCCTCTCGATGTTGAAAACAAGAGCAGAGTTAAAAGCCAGAGTGGTGGAAGCCTAGGAAAGACATTGGGGGGGCTGCCTCCCAAAAGGCACTCTTATCCCCTATAGAGTGCACTACTTTTGACTAGGCCCCAATAAGGGCTGTGGTCAAAATATGGTGTTATTTGGGACATCCTCCCAGACATCATGGAGGCTTCCATTAAGCAGCCTATAACAACAGGAGTTAACAGTGTATACTGAAAGAGGCCCTTCAGCTCTACACAATTTACAGTGGAGACTACCAAACACTTATAAAGAGGCCCTTCAGCTCTACACAATTTACAGTGGAGACTACCTAAACACTTTATAAAGAGGCCCTTCAGCTCTACACAATTTACAGTGAGACTACCAAACACTTATAAAGAGGCCCTTCAGCTCTACACAATTTACAGTGGAGACTACCAAACACTTATAAAGAGGCCCTTCAGCTCTACACAATTTACAGTGGAACTACCAAACACTTATAAAGAGGCCTTCAGCTCTACACAATTTACAGTGGAGACTACCAAACACTTATAAAGAGACCCTTCAGCTCTACACAATTTACCTAACCA
>NW_019943069.1:162751-172065 GCF_002910315.2 Salvelinus sp. IW2-2015
AGAGAGAGATTGCATGTCGAACTAGAAAGCACAAGCAATTTCGCTACAGCTACGCCATTATACATTCTGCTAACCATGGCGTGTATGTGACTAATAAAATTTTGTGTTGATTTGATAATGGCAGAGAGAACTGGAGAGGAGAGTGAGAGCATTCTGGATTGATGATTTAACCTCTCAAGTCAGCACACTAGTGGAAAAATATTCAGCCCCCATTAACCTCTTCCTGCAACGCCCACTAACGCCAGTCCTACAGCACAGAGCCTGCAAAACTGAGTTACCTTTGCAGGGGATACAAGGATCTTCATGTGGGTTGGTGGCATCAGGACGTCCAGCTCCACCTTGCGTCCGTCGGTGAACAAACAACGCAAGACACGCCCGAGTTGTCTCTAATAACCTTTAGATATCAGATTAGGATGATCTGTTATGTTTTAAACCCACGTAAAAATACATCAGCTTTCTGTGAGCGAGACTCACGCCTATTTCACAACTACAAGGAAGCCCAACTCCTAGCACCACTGCCCCTTTCCACCAGAAGGCTTGTGTGCTGTGTCAGTACTGAGAGTTACTGGGCAGGCCTTCCACCCACTACACACACCTCTCCCACACACCTCTCCTTCACCCCACTACACCACCTCCCTCCAAACCTAACCAACCACTACCACACACCTCTCTTCACCCACTAACCACACCCTCCTTCACCACTACCACTAACCACATCACACCTCTCCTTCCACACACTCTCCCTTCACACCTATACACCACACACACCCACTCCTCCCAACACCTCTCCCTCCACACGCTCTCTCTCCACAGCCCCTACACACCCACCTCTCCTACCACACGCCTCTCCTTCCACCCCCTAACACACAAACCACGCCTCTCCTTCCACCCCCTAACAACCCCTCCCACACACACACTCTCCTTCCACACGTCTCTCCTCACCCCTAAATACTACACGACAACGCCTCTCCTTCCACCGCCTACACCAAGTCTCCCCACCCCACCACCACTCTCCATCCACCCTTACAACACCACAACAAACACACACACACAAAACACCACACACACACACACACACACACACACACACTACACACACACACACACACAACACACACAACCACACACACACCACACGCACACAACAACACACACACACATCGCGCAACACAACACAACCAATACTTCATTGTTATCTCGGGTTGGCTGCTGTGTTCCCTGTAGTCCACCTCTCACCCCTAGTTCCTGGATGCATGAAGCTGTGTGAATGAATACACAGATGTAGGCGAGTGGAAGTGGATGATTGTTCGCCTGCTACAGCGAGCGCGCAGGGAGCACACATACTAGTGTACAGATTTATTTTTGTTCTAACTATGCTCTGTGCAGCAAGCCGATGCCATAGGATGACCTCATAGGTGAAAGTACGGATAATATCAGAACAAAAGAACCTCCGCAAAACTTAATGCCTCGCAATTGGCTGAGAGTAGGGCTGAATGTAACACAGGTCAATTGTGAGGGTAGCTATGGGTAAAACGCCTATCTCAAAAATAATATTTTTGGGGAGTGACTTAAATTGTGATGCGACAGATGTCATTTTTTTGTTGAGAAAAGTAGTGGCATACCAGGGAAAATGTTGGGAGTGGGGTGTGGAGAAATTGTGGAAAAGTGGTTGCTGTAGGACTACAGGCACAGGTGGCGTGTTACCCCGGGTTACTCTAATAGGTAGGCCTACCTTCGTCGGTTGGGTCTGCAGGTGATCATGGCTTGTTTAATAGCAGACCTGACAATATGGACCATGCAGAGGCTATAACGCACGTTCCAAAATATAAAATAGTGTTACCAACATAATTTTACAATATGTTAAGCTTGGGTTCATTTCTGAGGATAGAAATTTAATTATTATTTTAATTCAAGTTTTTGAGTAGTAAGTCGTTTTTTTAAAGTCTCAACTTCTCTAGTCCCTTCTTCATATTTGTTGTTTTTTTAGAAGTCTGGGGGGGGGCACCCGGACCCCTCCCCTTAACCTCCTCCCATGCAACCTTTAACCCCACTGCTAAAAAAAAATTCCAGAGGAAACACTGAAATGTAACAATTCCAACAACAACCGTTGTTTTTTTTGTTTTTCGCATCTTATTCATGAAATGATTGTTTGCCTCGTTGTTCAAGTGGTTTGCAAGTGATTTTTCTAATGATTGTCAATTTGTTTGGATCTTCTTTTTCAATGTGCTCATCTCTCTGCATCAGTGCAAACAACGTTATCATCGCTGGCCAAAGTGATCACACCAACATACTCACTCTTCTTAACTTTCCCCGACAGTTCATTTGGCATGGCCTATTTTACCTTCAGCAATTAGCAAGAGCCCTGCTTGTCTCCACGAAAAGGCTATTAGTATAAAAAATATATCTTAAAAAATATATCTTAAAAAAKATATCCTATAGCTTTTGTAGCCTTGAGCTTTTCCTGGAATTTCACGAGAAAAGGAATAGTGGAGAGGCTTGCRTAGCCTATTGCCACGGGAACAAATGGGAGAGAATGGCTAGAGATGTGTAGCCAAGAAGCTAAATATTAGATAGATATTAAATCATTTTCCAAAATGTATTCATTAGTAAATAGTAGGGCTATAAAAGATGTACCTATCAAACACAGTGAGGAATGCATTAGAGAAAGGTGGGATACAACTGTACAACTGAAATGTGTCTTCCACATTTAACCCAACCCCTCTGAATCAGAGAGGTGGGGGGGCGGGGGGGGGGCTGCCATAATCGACATCCACGTCTTCGGCGCCCGGGGAACTGTGGTTTAACTGCCGTGCTCATGGGGCAGAACGACAGATTTTCAGGGATTTGATCCAGCAACCATTCAGTTACTGTCCCAACGCTCTAACCACTAGGCTATTGTTATCAAGCAAGCACACAATTATTGTCTGGGGCTGTAAACTGCAGTGATGTAGGCTCATTTGAATAACCGCTCAAACGTTTCGTGCCAAAATAACTGCATCCAGCCCAGGCCTGACTATGGCACCATTTGGGATCAGTTACAGATCTATTCTCCACAGTTTACATCAAATTCTTGAGTGTAAAACAAGCAATTGTAGTCTAGCGTTTCCTGGGACTCCCAAGACCTATTAACAGATAGTCCTACCATCGGACAATATGGCCTTCTCATGCGCTGTTTGTCGTGGATCATCGTTCTCCCAAGTCGTCCTAGAATTAATACGGCCACCAACATCCCTCACATGYCCAGTTATACAGGCAAGTTTACCTCGTGCCCTTGTATCCACTCCTTGCAGAGCAGGCTATCGCATATAGAACCAAAGAACGCTTCAATARAACACGTTTTGGATTGGTTGTCCAATGTTTTATTGTCGGGAGGGACGGGGGGGGGATTGCTCTGAAAGTGATCCAACTCTTTTAGTACTTATCATTGTAGTGTGAACGCTGTTGTTCACATATTTTTTATTTTGCGTTAAAGTTATCGTCCTCGGTCTGGACGGCCCTTAAACCCTCACATTTTCCTACGTGGTTTTGTTTTCTTTCCCATCATTCTGAGTGACAGGCCTCTCTCAAGAGTTACATTCACGTTACCATGCAACCAGAGGCTGTACAGCGGAGCACATATGAAGAACAAGATTTAACAGAGTCAGAACGCACACACGCACACACACACCACACACACACACACACATTCCTCGAGTGTGGCTAGGTCCAGATCCCTGTGCTAGCCAGACCCCAGCACTGCCCAGAAAACCCACAAACCTCACACACTAAAGACAGAAGGCAAGCAGCAGCACTTAAATGATAGAGCAATTTATGATTCAAATAGTCATCGTTTTTTTTTTTAACCATACATTAACAAAAACAAGTCACAGTCAAGCATAAGGACAAAGTCATGTCGTGGGGCACACTCCTTTGCAGTGAATCTATTTTTTGACTATTTTCAGGGGGAAATATTGATGACACATTCTGGCCAAGACGCCCACACGTGACCATTAGGAAGGAACCCAAAAAAATGGTTGCTCAAGTAGTGCCCTGACACTTTGATCCACTTTGTTACTGATCTATTTTTAAGAGATTGCGTAGTCAGCGCACCACCAATATTTTTTCAATGAAGAGCAAATGTGAGAGGGAGAGAAGAGATATGTTAAAAAAAATATATTGTCGACTTTGTCCTGAGAGGGAGGGCAAGAAAGAAAGAAAGAAAGAAAGAAAGAAAGAAAGAAAGAAAGAAAGAAAGAAAGAAAGAAAGAAAGAAAGAAAGAAAGAAAGAAAGAAAAAAAAAAAAAAAGAAAGAAAGAAAGAAAGAAAGAAAGAAAGAAAGAAAGAAAGAAAGAAAGAAAGAAAGAATGAGAGAGAAAGAAAAAGAAAGAATGAGAGAGAGAAAGAAAGAGAAAGGGAGAGAAAGGGAGAAAGAAAGGGAGATAGAGAAAGAGAGAAAGAAAGAATGAGAGAGAGAAAGAGAGAGATAGAGAAAGAGAGACAGAGAAAGACAGAGAGAGTTAGAGAGATAGAACAAGAGAGAGATAGAGAAAAAGAGATAGCAAGATAGAAAGAGAGAGAGAGAGATAGAAAGAGAGATATAAGAGAGAGACAGGGAGATAGAAAGAGAGAGATAGAGAGATTGAAAGAGAGAGATAGACAGAGAAAGAGAGCTAGAGATAGAGAGATAGAGAAAGAGAGAGGCCATGTTATTAGAGTAGACCTTGTCTGGATCACTGCTATGACACATAGAGAGAGTGGGTGGACAACTAACGCTGCAATTATGGCCTGATTGACTGTGAATAACAGACCAACCCTTTTATAGATTCTTTCATCTTCCCGCATTTCACTGAGAAAAACAGAAGACATTAGGACTTGGAATGCAGTCTGTAAAAACACACAATAATGACTTGCCAATGCAATATAATGCAAACAACATGTAAAGCAGCAACAGTCACACCCATTTACCAATGAACTAAACACATTTTGCAACTGACATCAAGAGTTGAACAACATTCAACATATCCACAAAGCAAAAACTCTATGCCAACAAAGATAACAGGTTTTCCAACCTGATTTTGGATCTGGGGTKGATTCCTACATCCACCTTTTCATATTCTTACCTGGAGCTTTTGAACAACAGGACATTTGTTTCACCATTTTTAAAAAGTGGTTCGCCTACTTGAACAAATAATAAAAAAGTGGTGTAGATAGTGTGGGTCCAATAACTCTGTCAGTACACCGCCAAAGACACCGTTTCTGCTACATCAGTATCAAATCCAATACACAGAACTAAACCTACCCCAAGCAGCATTATAATGCAAAGAAAACCCCCTCAGATTAGATCCCAGGACCAAGCAGAGGAACATCAACACATTGATATAATAAGGAATGATTCCCCCTTTACAGTTCTTTAAAATCCTCTTTGTTTATGTCGTTTTTCCCCCCACTATTGACCCAATCATTTAGGCTGTACACCCCGAATATTGGATTCATTTCAAAATGGGTGAAAATGACCCGCAACATCCAAACCTCTATTATATTACACGCTGTTTATAAACTCGCATTATAGAACGTTCGTTACTATCCTACATCGTTCCAATCAAAGGAGAACATAGTACAGCGCCATGAATAGCCGTATCAGCATTGCAAAGCGACACAGTCACCATCAATAACTTGGTATAGTAATGTGTAGCTGTATCTACTTACAATGAAAAGCTTCCACAAGAAGATTCAGGCAGGTGCCTCAATAATAGCGACAGTCAGTAGTTTATCTATTAATCTTGTACACCTTATCCAGCTGCGGAGCGGATTAGCGGAACATCAGTTTGATCCGGGGGGGCAGCGAACCAGCCGTGTAGAAGAGAGTTCACGGAACGAATAAGAACTAACGGAATGAGAGTCCGTCGCTTTGAAGTACGCTCCGGTGGCAGAGAGCTCGCGAGGAAATGAAGCGTCCAGCTGTCAGGCTGCCTCGAGCCTTGCTTCCTGTCTGCCCGCGTGCCGTGTGGCTGCAGCCTGGAGTTTAATATGTTGCTGTAACCGGAGGAGGCTCCAACAGGGCTCTATTCTAACTAAAGTGGCCAGCTCTCTCTCTCTCTGTGTCTCTCTCTGTGTCTCTCTCTCAGCACAATTCCAAACAAAGGGAAGACAGAGAGAGGAGACAAAGGAAATAGTTCTATAGAAGGAGAGGGACCATGGTGCATTTATTGTCTGTGTGTGTGCTGGAGGCAGTGGGGGAAAAAGGGATTCACAACGTGCAGTAAGTATTGGTATTTTATTAAAATCCTCATTATAGAAATAAAAAAGGTATTTAATTAGGCAAGTCAGTTAAGGACAAATTCATATTTACAACGAGGGGCCAATTGCACACAGCCCTATGGGACTCCCAATCACAGCCGGATGTGATGCAGCTTGGATTCAAACCAGTGACACATCTTGCACTGAAATACAGTGTCTTAGACCACTGCGCCACTCGGGAGACCAGCAGCAGTTACAAAAGCAGCAGCTACTCTTCCTGGGGTCCAAAACAAAACATGACAATACAGAACATTAACAGAGAAGAACAGCTCCAGAACAAAACAATAAAAATATAAGTACTGTTCTGACTCGATACTGAGGGGGGAAAAAAACAGACCTAATATTCAAGTCCTATATTTATCATTTACATTTTAATTCAATACATTTACATTCAGTAGCATTGAACAATACAAACCAACTAATATTTTAGGTCAAGAGGATAGTCAGTTGTACAACTGAATACATTCAACCGAAACGTATCTTCAGCATTTAACCCAACCCCTCAATCAGAGGTGCGGGAGGCTGCGTTAATCGACGGTCACGTCATCGGCACGCGGGGAAGCAGCTGTTGGGTGTTGACTGCCTTGCTCAAGGGAGAATTGAACCAGCGACCGTTTGGTTACTGGCCCAACACTCTTAACCGCTAAGCTACCGTCCACACAGGGGCAAAGTAGAACCCAACACTCTTAACCGCTAAGCTACCGTCCACACAGGGGCAAAGTAAACCCAACCTCTTAAACAACCGCTAAGCTACCGTCCACACAGGGGCAAAGTAGAACCCAACACTCTTAACCGCTAAGCTACCGTCCACACAGGGGCAAAGTAGAACCCAACACCCTTAACCGCTAAGCTACCGTCCACACAGGGGCAAAGTAGAACCCTCCTATTCTCTTTAGATAAAAAAAAAAAAAGCGTGCCCCTTCTGCATGTGACGATCAGCCGCTCCCCGGTGATGGCTCGTGGTCACACCAGGGGAAAGTGAGCAGGATAGATGAGGCAGGTGGTAACAGAAAGTTAATAGGTGTGTTAACGGAACGTTAAGTGTGATCTTCACTCCTGAAATTATATCAGGATTATCTCAGTAAAAAAAAAGATCTGGATCAGAAATCTTGTCACAGTACTACAAAACATTTAGCCTTGACAGACACTATTTAGAACGTTTACACTGATGTTAAAAGGGATTTAAAATAAGCTCAGTCAAAGTGGTTTCAAAACTTCTGACTGAATAATTAAAACATTCAACCAGATTATCCTCCCCCTCTCCCTTCGTCAAAGTGAACCAGCCAGGAACCGGATGTATAGGATCCACCCAGTTGATAAATAACAGCAAGGACTTTCTCTCGCTCTCCCCGTGTTCTACAATGGGGTTTAGGATGAAATAGCCTCTAACCAGCCTAAGAAAGAAAAGACAAGTCCCTATAAGAAGTAGCTTCTGCAGGGGGCCTTGAGGCTATTCAGGACAACTGAAGAGCCAATAGCCTGGACAATGACATCCACTAGAAATGACAAATCCACTACAGACCAAACAGCTAACAGCTCCTCCACCCTTTCTCACCCTGCTGGGTGCTGTCAATGCATCTTCAATGGGGCAGGAAGGCTCCCTCCCTGGGCCACAGGGATAGTCAATGGGCAGTGAAAGGATGGCTTTCACTGGCAGATCCCATGCTGCCTGGGAGTATAGAGGAACACATGTATATATGACAGGCCTACTTCAGCTCTTTAAAACCATGAATTAAGTGCAACTATCCATGCATCCAAATAAAACATACAAGTCGGAAAGGCCAAACTTTGCGTAACTAACAAGTGTGAACGACATTCGTAATATCCTAACAAGAAAGAAAACTGTCAAAACTGTCATGTATTTTAAAATTGCTAAAAAAGCACAAACATTATCTTAGTGGCAATAACGTTACTAAACCATACAGACTGGTTCTTCCACTGACTACCCTCTAAATTATGAATGACTAATGCATTAAGAATAAGCATGTACCAACACATGATATAGCCCTTCAGCCATTCATGGATCTCCAGGGACTCTAACCATAATGGACCCAATCCTGCTGGAGCCTCCAAGCCAGGGGAGGTGGCCACCGCCTGGGGCAAGACCACAGCAACGGACACCCTGCCTCTGGAGCCTGGAGGAGACTTATCATAGAATAGCAATTAGCTGTAGCCTAGTGGTTAGAGCATTGGGCCAGTAACTGTACATTTCTGTGTCGAATCCCAGAGCTGGCAAGGTAAAAATCTGTCGTTCTGCCCCTGAACAAGGCAGTTAACCCACTGTTCCCCGATAGGCCATCATTGTAAATAAGAATTTGTTCTTAACTAGTTAAATAAATAAAATAGCCAGATGTGATGATATGAGTCACCTGTGGAGACAAAGAGTTTACAATTATAAAAGAAAGCTCTTTGAAACTATTTTTTTAGTTTGGAAACTATTTTTTTTAAATGTAAGAACAAACTGAAATTGTTTTCCGGTGGTATGATACCTAGTGTCCCGAGCCACGGAAAATGTAGAGGGAGAAACCATGGAGAATTGGGAGTTTGTGGTAGCTAGGCTCTATAATAAACGCCCCCACAAAGAACAGGAGGGCAGAGAGGGGAAAGTCTTGAGTCTCAGCAAGCTGTTCAACCATCTGTACATGGGCCTTGTTGTGTTGTCCCAGCAAAACAACCCAACACTATCACTCCAGTCTACAGAGTGAGAGTGTATATACAGTACAACTCTAGAGTACTAAAACAATTACTTATGCGCTCAAGTGTTCAAATCGAACACCTGGTAGGTTATTATAATAGGGATATTGCACCGTGCAGAGTTGTGTGTTGTCACAGCAAAACAAACCCAAACTCGAATGTCCTGTACAACACTGTTGTTGGCAAGAATTTTAGCAATCACTAACTACTAGGCTATTCAGATAAGGAAATTGCATTGAAAGGCAAAACCCATTATGAAGACTTCAATAATGATAAGTTACAAGGCAAAACCATTATGAAGACTTCAATAAAGATAAGTTACAAAGCAAACCCATTATGAAGAC
>NW_019943069.1:172090-180120 GCF_002910315.2 Salvelinus sp. IW2-2015
GATGTTACCTCACTCTTCACCAAGGCACCGTGCAAGTTTCCCGGACATTTCTGGGGGGAATGGCCCACCTCACCCTCCGATCCAGCAGGTCCCAGACGTGCTCAATGGGAATGAGATCCGGGCCTTTCGCTGGCCATGGCAGAACATGACGTTCCTGTCTTGGCTCTCCAACCTATGTCTTTCTCCTCCTGGCCCATGTGACTATCCAACCTACGTCTTTTCTCCCTCTGGCCCATGTGACTTATCCACTCGTCTTTCTCCTCCTGGCCGTGTGAACTACCAACTACGTCTTTCTCTCCTGGCCCATGTGACTATCCAACCTACGTCTTTCTCCTCCTGGCCCATTGACTATCCAACCCTACGTCTTTCTCCTCTGCGCCCCATGTGACTATCCAACCTACGTCTTTCTCCTCCTGGCCATGTGACTATCCAACCTATCGGTCTTTCTCCTCCTGGCCCATGTGACTATCCAACCTACGTCTTGTCCCCTCCTGGCCCATGTGACTATCCAACCTACGTCTTTTCTCGCTCCTGGCCGATGTGACTATCCAACCTACGTCTTTCTCCTCCTGGCCCATGTGACTATCCAACCTACGTCTTTCTCCTCCTGGCCCATGTGACTATCCAACTACGTCCTTTCTCCTCCTGGCCATGTGACTATCCAACCTACGTCTTTCTCGCTCCTGGCCCATGTGACTATCCAACCTATGTCTTTTCTCCTCCTGCCCATGTGACTATCCACCTATGTCTTTCTCTCCGTGGCCCATGTGACTATCCACTACGTCTTTCTCCTCCTGCCCTGTGACTATCCAACCTACGTCTCTCCTCCTGGCCCATGTGACTATCCAACCTACGTCTTTCTCCTCCTGGCCCATGTGACTATCCAACCTACGTCTTTCTCCTGGCCCATGTGACTATCCATACCTACGTCTTTTCTCTCCTGGCCCATGGTGACTATCCAACCTACGTCTTTCTCCTCCTGGCCCATGTGACTCATCAACCTAGCGTCTTCTCCTCTCTGGCCCATGTGACTATCCAACCTACGTCTTTCTCCTCCTGGCCCATGTGACTATCCAACCTACGTCTTTCCCCTCCTGGCCCAGTGACTATCCAAACCTACGTCTTTCCCCTCCTGGCCATGTGACTATCCAACCTACGTCTTTCTCCTCCTGGCCCATGTGACTATCAACCTACGTCTTTCCCCTCGGCCATGTGACTATCCAACCTACGTCTTTCTCCTCGTGGCCATTGTTTACTATCCAACCTACGGTCTTTCCCCTCCTGGCGCATGTGACTATCCAACCTACGTCTTCTCCTCCTGGCCCATGTGACTATCCAACCTACCGTCTTTCTCTCGCTGGCCCATGTGACTATCCAACCTACGTCTTTCTCCTCCTGCCCATGTGACTATCCAACCTACGTCTTATCTCTGGCCCATGTGACTATCCACTACTCTTTCCCCTTCTGGCCACTGTGACTATCCAACCTCGTCTTTCTCTCCTTGGCCCATGTGACTATCCAACCTACGTCTTTCCCTCCTGGCCATGTGACTATCCAACCTATGTCTCTGTCCGCCTCCTGGCCCATGTGACTATCCAACTTACGTCTTTCTCCTCCTGCGCCCATGTGGACATCCAACCTACGTCTTTCCCTCCTGGCCCATGTGACTATCCAACCTCACGTCTTTCTCTCCTGGCCCATGTGACTATCAACCTATGTCTTTCCCCTCCTGGCCCATGTGACTATCCAACCTACGTCTTTCCCCTCCTGGCCCATGTGACTATCCAACCTACGTCTTTCTCCTCCTGGCCCCATGTGCTATCCAACCTACATCTTTCCCCTCCTGGCCATGCCATGGTCATAAAACCTAATGGCCTGTAGACATCTAGACATCTAGTGGACCTGAGTAATATTATGGGGTATGATTTGATTACGTGCACGTGTGTGTGTTATGAGGTTAAGATGGTATGGTAAACCTCTCCACTCCTCTTCACACCCGTCCCCTCCTGCCCATTAAAAAATTCTTGAAGCAGCATCTAATTTCACTCAGTCCCCTATGAAGCTGGTTTGATGTTCTGGTGTACTACTCCCTTCTCTCATTCCCTTCCCTATTGTCCACCCTCAACCCCTCCTTTCCCCCCAGCATTGATCACACATATTTAGTGAGTTACTTTAGGGTTCAATCACCATACATACTGTGAGTGTGTCCAGCACGATCGACAGCTGTGGTCTTCTTGACTGTCAAACGTTCAGTGTTAGCCTAGATCGGGATGGGCAAACTGGCGTCCCGAAGGGCCCGGCCCCTTTTTGAAGGCCCTCGGATCAATTGCACTTTTTGTAGATTATAGTAGATTGATTACACAAGTGCAAATTTGAATTCTGATTGTGTATAGCAGTTTTTCCTCTTATTGTCAGTCACTGATAGTCAGTCAATTAGCCCATGTCAGCTATTTATTTATATTTATTTTTTTAGGATTTGCTAAGTTAGTTTTGCGGCCAGCTATCTAAACTTGTTATCATGGTCAAGTTACCGGCTTAGGGGGCCTCTATTGATTTTGTTAGTCTCAAACTAGATATCATTAAAAACTGCAAACATTCTCTCCACCTCATGGCAAATGTGCGAAATAGACTGTATGGATGTGGGTACACAGACCTGCGAGCAACCTGTGGACCCTTCATGATGAATTACGATTTTTTTTTGTGCCCCCCCCCCCACCCCCCTCATCATATGCTGATCCTGTCTAGATATAGGCAGAATGCCATAAACTGTTTGTTTACTTCCCACAGGAAGATAGTCAGTAGGCAGTACATATTCACTGTGTGTGCTGTGTGTGTGTGTAGTGTGTGTGTGTGTGTGTGTGTGTGTGTGTGTGTGTGTGTGTGTAGCTGCGTGTAGTTTAAGGACCATAGATGATGGAGTTAAAACAGAGATGGTTTAAAACACTGGACATGAGAAGAATGATATGGACATGGAGACAAGGAACCCAGAGAGTTCTCACTGAGAACCACTCTGTCATTCAAGTCTCTGGTGTAATGTATGGATGGAATATTCATGTTATTCATCATCCAAACAGAGTTTGTTCTGACTTAAGTCTGACTTTGTGTTGGTATCTCAGTAGGCCTACTGTGTGAGAGTCAAGGTCCAGAAAGAAAGACCTAGTGTGGCGTCGTCTGTTCCACCTTCTCACAGTGGCAAAGACTACTTGGCTTCCCGCGACCGGAGGTCGCCTTGACCTGGTTGCTCCACACACACCACCCAACGCCCGTCCCCAGGCAGCGAGGGAGAGGTCCCAGGCACTAGTCTCTAATTAGGCTTGCTTGCATAGTATGGCACTCTGGACTAGGGAGACAGAGCTGTTAGGTGATGGCATGATTGAATCCAGTCTGGGTCTGTTAGGGTGATGACAGAAGTGATATCCACTCTGGGTCCGTTGGTGATGTCTGAAGTGATATCCACTCTGGGTCTGTTAGGGTTGTGGATACAGAGTATCGACTCTGGTCTGTTAGGGTGATGTTACATGTTAAGTGATATCCATCTCTGGGTCTGTTAGGGTGATGTTACATTAAGTGATATCCACTCTGGATCTGTTAGGGGGTTGGATAAAGAGATATCCCCTGGGTCTGTTAGGGTGTTGGATAAAGGATATCCACTCGTGGTCTGTTAGGGTGTTGGATAAAGAGATATCCACTCTGGTCTGTTAGGGTGTTGGATAAAGAGATATCCACTCTGGGTCTGTAGGTGTGTTGGATAAAGAGATATTCCACTCTGGGTCTGTTAGGGTGATGGATAAAGAGTATCCACTCTGGGTCTGTTAGGTGTTGGATAAGAGATATCCACTCTGGGTCTGTTAGGGTGTTGGATAAGAGATATCCACTCTGGGTCTTTAGGGTGATTGGATAAGAGATATCCACTCTGGGTCTGTAGGGTGTTGGATACAGAGATATCCACTCTGGTCTGTTAGGGTGTTGGATACAGAGATATCACTCTGGGTCTGTTAGGGTGATGTTACATGAAGAGATATCCACTCTGGGTCTGTTAGGGTGTTGGATAAAGAGATATCCACTCTGGGTCTGTTAGGGTGTTGGATGAAGCGATATCCACTCTGGGTCTGTTAGGGTGTTGGATAAATAGATATCACTCTGGTCTGTTAGGGTGTTGGATACAGAGATATCCACCTGGTCTGTTAGGTGTTGGATACAGAGAATATCTCACCCTGGGTTTGTTAGGGTGTTGGATAAGAGATATCCACTCTGGTCTGTTAGGGTGTTGGATAAGAGACATCCACTCTGGGTCTGTTAGGGTGTTGGATAAAGAGACATCCACTCTGGTCTGTTAGGGTGTTGGATAAAGAGACATCCACTCTGGGTCTGTTAGGGTGTTGGATAAAGAGACATCCATCTGGGTTTGTTAGGTGTGTGATAAAGAGACATCACTCTGGGTCTGTAGGCGTGTTGGATAAAGAGACATGCACTTGGTCTGTTAGGGGTGTAGGATTACAGAGATATCCACTCTGGGTCTGTTAGGGTGTTGGATAAAGAGATATCACTCTGGGTCTGTTAGGGTGTTGGATAAAGAGATATCCACTCTGGGTCTGTATAGGGTGATGTTACATGAAGAGATATCACTCTGGTTCTGTTTAGGGTGATGGATACAGAGATATCCACTCTGGGTCTGTTAGGTGTTGGATAAAGAGATATCCACCCTGGGTCTGTTAGGGGGTTGGATAAAGAGATATCATGTTGTGTGTGTATCACTCTGTCTGTGTTCATGTGTCTGTCTCCGCTCCCTCTGTCTTTCTGTCTCATTGTCTGTCTAGGTGTTCCAGTGATGTAGTATTGGTTGATCACTGGGTCTGCAGTTCCATTAGAGGGAACACTCAGGCCCCAGCCCATCATATCACATCTATACTACTTTATGATGGCTTTGCCTTGTAATGTATCATTTTTGAAGTCTTTATAATGGTTTGCTTGTACTTATCTTTATTGAAGTCTTCATAATGGTTTTGCCTTGTAAACTTATCTTTTTATTGAAGTCTTCATAATGGTTTGCTTTGTAACTTATCTTTATTGAAGTTCTTCATAATGGTTTGCTTGTAACTTATCATTATTGAAGTCTTCATAATGGGTTGCTTGTAACTTATCTTTATTAAGTCTTCATAATGGTTTGCTTTAACTTATCTTTATTGAATCTTCATATGGTTTCTTTGTACTTATCTTTATGGTCTTCATAATGGTTTTGCCTTGTAACTTATCATTATTGAAGTCTTCATAATGGTTTTGCCTTGTACTTATCATTATTGAAGTCCTATATCTAGATCAGGGATCAGCATATGATGGGGGGGGGGGGGGGGGGGCACAAAAAAAAATCGTAATTCATCATGAAGGGTCCACAGTTGCTCGCAGGTCTGTGTACCCACATCCATACAGTCTATTTCTTGCACATTTTGCCATGAGGTGGAGAGAAATGTTTGCAGTTTTTAATGATATCTAGTTGAGACTAACAAAATCAATAGAGGCCCCCTAGCCGGTAACTTGACCATGATAACAAGTTTAGATAGCTGGCCGCAAAACTAACTTAGCAATCAAAAAAATAAATATAAATAAATAGCTGACATGGGCTAATTGACTGACTATCAGTGACTGACATAAGAGGAAAAACTGCTGATACACAATCAGAATTTCAAATTTGCACCTTGTGTAATCAATCTACTATAATCTACAAAAAGTGCAATTGATCCGAGGGCCTTCAAAAGGGGCCGGGCCCTTCGGGACGCCAGTTGCCCATCCCGGATCTAGGCTAACCACTGAACGTTTGACAGTCAAGAAGACCACAGCTGTCTGATCGTGCTGGACACACTCACAGTATGTATGGTGATATGAACCCTAAAGTAACTCACTAAATATGTGTGAATCAATGCTGGGGGGAAAGGAGGGGGTTGAGGGGGTGGACAATAGGGAAGGGAATGAGAGAAGGGAGTAGTACACCAGAACATCAAACAGCTTCATAGGGGACTGAGTGAAATTAGATGCTGCTTCAAGAATGTTTTTTAATGGGAGGAGGGGACGGGTGTGAAGAGGGGAGTGGAGAGGTTTACCATACCATCTTAACCTCAATAACACACACACGTGCACGTAATCACAATCATACCCCCATAATATTACTCAGGTCCACTAGATGTCTAGATTGTCTACAGGCCATTAGGTTTTATGACCATGGCATGGGCCAGGAGGGGAAAGATGTAGGTTGGATAGTCACATGGGCCAGGAGGAGAAAGACGTAGGTTGGATAGTCACATGGGCCAGGAGGACGCTACGGAAGACGGAGAGAGGACGGAGAGGAGGTTTCGCCGTGTCCATTATAAATACCCCTCTTGCGTTTTTGCGAAAGCCGGCTTCCAAGCCCGACTGGCTACTAGCTGAACGCGTACTTGTAGCTTATAAAAAACTACTGAGTTGAGGGTTAGGGACGCACGAGATACAAGCCGACTGGCACTAGCCTAACGACCGTGACGAGCAAGATCAATACCTGTGGAGTCAAAAATATTTCTGATCCGAAATAAGGAAGAAAAGTCCATCTTCACCTGGTGACGATAGCGTTGCTTCAATCTAAAAGCAAAGCTTAACATGTGTAAGTTTCCGTATGGAACATAGACAAGAGATTCAGACAAGGACGTTAGAAAGTAAAAGCCTGAACACAGTTCCACAGACATGTAACTAACAGAAATGGAAAATTGTGTCCCTGAAACAAAGGGGGGGTCAAAACCAAAAGTAACATGCATCTCCTCCTCATGGACTGCCACAGATCTGCCAGTTCTTGCTGTGGAGATGTTACCTAACTCTTCCACCAAGCACCTGCAAGTTCCGCGGACATTTCTGGGGGGGAATGGCCCAAGCCCTCACCCTCCGATCCAACAGGTCCCAGACGTGCTCAATGGGATTGAGATCCGGGCTCTTCGCTGGCCATGGCAGAACACTGACGTTCCTGTCTTGCTCTCCAACCTAGTGTCCTTTCTCCTCCTGGCCCATGTGACATCAACCTACGTCTTTCTCCTCCTGGCCCATGTGTTGACTCCAACCTACGTCCTTCTCCTCCTCCTGGCCCATGTGACTATCCAACCACGTCTTCTTCTCTCCTGGCCCATGTGATATCAACCTACGTCCTTTCTCCTCCTGGCCCATGTACTATCCAACCTACGTCTTTCTCCTGCCTGGCATGTGACTATCCAACCTACGTCTTTCTCCTTGGCCACATGTGACTATCCAACCTACGTCTTTCTCCTCCTGGCCCATGTGACTATCCAACCTACGTCTTTCCCTCCTGGCTCTGGCCCATGTGACTATCCCAATACGTCTTTTCTCGCCTCTGGCTCATTGTGACTATCCAACCTACGTCTTTCTCCTCCTGGCATGTGACTATCCAGCTACGTTCTTTCTCCTCCTGGCCCATGTGACTATGCCAACCTACGTCTTCTCCTCCTGGCCCATGTGACTATCCAACCTACGTCTTTCTCCTCCTGGCCCATGTGACTATCCAACCTATGTCCTTTCTCCTCCTGGCCCATGTGACTATCCAACCTATGTCTTTCTCCTCCTGGCCCATGTGACTATCCAACCTACGTCTTTCTCTCCTGGCCCATGTGACTATCCAACTACGTCTTCTCCTCCTGGCCCATGTGACTATCCAACCTACGTCTTTCTCCTCCTGGCCCATGTGACTATCCAACCTACGTTTTTCTCCTGCCCATGTGACTATCCAACTACGTCTTTCTCCTCCTGGCCACTGTGACTATCCAACCTACGTCTTTCTCCTCCTGGCCATGTGACTATCCAACCTACGTCTTTCTCCTCCTGGCCCATGTGACTATCCAACCTACGTCTTTCTCCTCCTGGCCCATGTGACTATCCAACCTACGTTCTTCCCCTCTGGCCCATGTGACTATCCACCTACGTCTTTCCCCTCCTGGCCCATGTGACTATCCAACCTACGTCTTTCTCCTCCTGGCCGCATGTGACTCTCCAACTCGTCTTTC
>NW_019943069.1:180145-189689 GCF_002910315.2 Salvelinus sp. IW2-2015
GAGACAGAGAGAGAGACAGAGACAGAACAGAGAGAGAGAGAGACAGAGAGAGAGAGAGAGAGACAAGAGAGAGAGAGAGAGACAGAGAAGAGACACAGAGAGAGAGACATACGAGAATGAGAGACACAGAGAGAGAACACAGAGGAGAGAGACCACAAGAGAGAGACACAGAGGAGAGACACCGAAGGAGACAGCAGAGCGAGAACACAGAGAGAGAGAACAGGAATTGAGAAGAACACAGAGAGCAGGACACAGAGAGAGAGAGAACAGCGAGAAGACACAGAATAGAGCCACAGAGGAGAGAGCACGAGAGAAGAGACACAGAGAGAGGGACACAGGAGAAAAGACACAGAGACAGAACACAGAGGACAGAGACACAGGAGCAGGAGACACAGAGAGAGAGACGAGAGACACAGAGAGAAACATAGAACACCAGTAGAGCAAGAGAGAAGACACAGAGAGAGAGAGAGGCGCAGCGGACACAGACAGAGAGACAGAGAGGAAGACAGAGACACAGAGGAGAGAGACAGAGACACAGACCAGACTTGAGAGACAGATGTTCACGTAGGAGAGAAAGAGATAGATCATTGAGGAGGTACGAGCTGATCGCGTCTTGGATCAGACACCACCCTCGGCCTAGATTGCGCACGGGCGCGGCAAGTCACTAAAGAGCGACATAGGGCGATACGTTTCGCAGGTAAGCGCCGCTTAACGCTATTGACGTTTGTAGCACCCCTGGCGCGCTCTAGAGACAGTAGACCAGATTGATGAGCAGAGAGACAGAGACACAGAAGAGAGACAGAGACACAGAGAGAGAAGACAGAGAGCACAGACACAGACAGAGAGAAGACAGCAGACAGAGAGACAGAGAGGACAGACACCGAGCGAGCGCACAGACAGAGAGACATGACAGACAACAGACGGAGATCAGGCTACTCAGTACAGCCATAAATATATGTTATATTTGAGATTCTTCCAAAAGTAGCCACAACCCTTTCGCTTAATGCCCGCTTCCAACACTTCTTTGCCATTCTCTTCAACCAGCTCATTGATGTAGCACCTGGAATGCATTTCATTAAGTAGGTGTGCCGGTGTTTATAGTTAATTTGTGGAAATTTCTTTTACTTTCTTAATGTGGTTTGAGCCAGATCAGTTGGTTGCTTGTGACAAGGTACGGGGTGGGGTATACAGAAGATTAGTCCTATTTGGTAAAAAGACCCGAAGCAGATGGCAAAAAAACAGCTCAAAGTAAGTAAAAGAAATGACCAAGTCCTCAGTTACTTTAAGACATGAAGGTCAGTCAATACGAACATTTTAAGAACTTATCAAAGTTTTCTTCAGTGCAGTTGCAAAAACCATAAATACTATGAAGTGGAAAATGGCTCTCATGAACCTCCACAGGAAAGAAGCCCACATTACCCCTGCCGCAAGGGAAAAGATTCACCAGCCTCAGAATTGGCAATATTGAATTTGCACCTCAGATGACCTCACAGAGTTCAGGTAAAGCACATTCTAACAGCCAACTGTTCAGAGGACACTGTGATCGGAATTGCTGCAGAAAACACACTAAGGACCCAATAATAATAAGAGACATGCTTGGCCATCATATACCAAGCACTGACATGTAGCACCCACGAGTGGAAATCTGTCCTGTTGGTCTGAGAGTTCAAATTGGACATTTTTGTTCAACCGCCGTTGCTTTGTGAGACGCCAGAATCAGTGAACAGATGATCTCCACATGTTAGTGGTTCCCATTGTCGAAGCATGGGGAGGAGGTGTGATGGTGGGGGGTGGCGTTGCTGGTGACACTGTATGTATTTATTTAGAATTCAAGGCTACACTTAACCCAGGCATGGCGGCTACGCACAGCACTTCTGCAGCGTTCAGCCTCTCATTCTGGTTTGCTCTTAGTGGGACTTTATTTGTTTTCAGACAGGACATGACCCCAACCACCCTCGCAGGCTGTGTAAGGCTATTTGACCAGAAGGAGAGTGATGGAGTGCTGCATCATGATGACCTGGCCTCAACCCAATTTGAGATGGTTTGGGATGGTTGGAACGCCAGAGTGAAAGTAAAGAGCAAAAGTGCTCAGCATATGTGTGTCTCCTTAGAATACGGTGTAAAAGCATTCCGAGGTGACTACCTCATGAAGCTGGTAGGAGAATGCGAAGCTGTCATCAATGGCAAGGCTACTTTGAAGAGTCTCAAATTTTAAACATATTTTGATTTGGTGGTGGTAATCTTAAAGTGTGTATTAACAGAGTTATCCCCCCCCCCCCCCCCCCGGCATGAACCCTCCCGCTAAGCCCAGAAGATGTTAGCAACCAATTTGTGCGCCTACCCTATGGGACCCGGTCACAGCCGTTGGTGACAGCAATCAAATCAAGCTTTAGTGAGCTCCGCAACACTGCGATGCAGTGGCCTGTTGACCGCTGCGCCACTCGGACGAGGCAGTGCATTTAATTTAGTAAACGGTAAAACGGTATGTTGGAACATATCCTCACTATAAAACGAATTTATCAAATTTAAAGAGGCTGAGTGTAGAGCCAAAGTCAAAGGTTCTTAGCTTTCACCGTCCAATGATTGAGTGTAGATGCTATTAGGTTCAACGATCGGGCTTCACCTTGCCCTCGTCTTCTTTTTATGGAAAAACATTCTGAATAGGACAGAACGTTTACCATCGGTATCCATTAGTTACAAGCTGATTGGCTTCCACTCCACCTTCATCACGTTCAGACACTTCACCTACAACCACGTTGACACTTCACCTGTCATCACGTTACAGACACTTCACTCCACCTCATCAACATTAGACACTGCACCTCACCTCATTCACGTTAAGAGGACATTTGCACCCATCGATCACATTGACAGACACTCAGCACTCATTCCATTACAGACACTTCACGCCACCTCATGCATTGTTAGCACGTCACTCCCCCATCACCGTTTAGACACGCACCTTCATCACTTTAGAGGACACTTCACCTCATCACGTTACAGCACTTTCACTCCACTATCACGTTAGGAGACACTTCACTGCCACCTCATCACGTTACAGACACATTGCACTCCCACCTCATCACGTTACAGACACTTCACTCACCTTCATCACTTTTACAGACATTTCACTTCCCAACCTCATCACGTTACAGACACTTCACTCCACCTCATCACGTTTACAGACACGTTTCCACGTCCACCTCATCACGTTACAGACACTTATCACTCCACGTCCAGTTACGACACTTCACTCCCACCTCAACACGTTTCAGCACCTTCACTCGCACCTCATCATCGTTTACAGACACTTTCACTCCACCTCATCACTTACAGAACTTCACTCCACCCTCACTTACAGACACTTCACCTCCACCTCATCACGTTACAGACACTTCACTCCACCTCCATCACGTTACAGCACACTTTTCACTCCACCTCATCACGTTACATACACTTCAACTCCACCTATCACGTTACAGACCAACTTCACTCATAAGTTACAGACACTTCACTCCACCTCATCCACTTACAGCACTTCACCTCATCACCTTACAGACACTTCACTCCACCTCATCACGTTAGCAGAACATTTCACTTCACCTCATCACTTTACAGACACTTCACTTCACCTCATCACATTACAGATCACTTCACCTCATCACGTTACAGACCACTTTACTCCAACCTCATCACGTTAGACACTTCACTCACCTCATCACGTAGACACTTCACTCCACCTCATCACATTACAGACACTTTTTCACCTCATCACGTTACAGACACTTCACTCCACCTCGATCACTTTACAGACACATATATCAACTCCACACTACATTACACGTCTAGCAGCACATTCATCATATCCTCAGTCACTCAAGTTACTGCGTTACTCGTATCTTCATCTTTCGACGCTCACCTCCAGCATACATTCTTATCTCGATCGTGAGCCCATCGATCGTTTATCAGAACCACTCTCCATTCGCAGAGTGCCTTTACAGACAACTCAACCACAGTGCGACGTTACAGACAGCTTCAACTCCACCTCATCCACTGACTAGATCACTTCCTACCTGCATTCAATTAGCTCATGGACACTATCACGGTCGATCACCTGCTTACAGATATCTGTGCACAGGTCGCACGCTGATCACATTAAGACATTTCCTTCACTCTATCAGCGTTACTCGACACTTCACCTCTCACCGGTATACTACATCACTCCATCGCTCATCACGGTTTGCCACTCAACTCTATTTCCTCATGCATCGTTATTTCAACACTGTCAGGCGTCACCTTGATCATCTTGTTACAGACAAGTCTTCACTGGGCTCCACCACGTCATCGCGTTGAGCAAAACTTCACTCCACGTTCTCATGACGCTTTCAGAACACTTTTCTACAAACCTTACTCTTCTATCACGTACAGGTTATCTACCTATCACTTCCACTATCTTGGCTATCAGCGTTACATGTTCTGCATTTTTGTTCACTTTCGCGGTATTCTTTCTAATCATCTCACAGGAAACACTTCATTCCACCTCTATCAACGTACAGACACTTTCACTTCCCACTCAGTCTCGGTATCAGATATCTTCATCTCTCAATCTCTCTGTACAGACTACTGGTCACTCAACACGACTCATCAGACACTTGCAGAACTCAACTCACCTCATCACATAGACGAGACACTACTCTACATCATCACTGTTACAAGCCTGACGGCTTTCATGCCCAGAACAAGCTTCTGGTTGTGTGTGGTGGCACGTAGAGTAGTTGCCTAGCTGTGCTATGAGGTCTCGTTCTTGATATATGACTTGGGGATGTTCTGTAGCCATGCAAAATTATTTAGGAGGAAGCTCTATTTATTTGGTTTATGGTGACCACTATGTGTGTGTGACGCTGTGTGTGTGTGAGAGATAGACATTAAGAACCTATCCTCGACGACTTGACAAATTATCCATCCCACACACACACCCGTATGCGAGCTGAATGGCTTCACTCGGAAGAGACGGGGCTTCGATAGGCTTAGTTCCGTTGTTGGAGATTTTATGGAATGTCCACTTACTGTCAGTAGTGAGTGACTGATTTGCGGTGCAGGGCTATGACCTAATGGTATGTTTTTTTTGGGGGTGTTGTATGTTAGAGTGTGGTATATTGCTAGTACATGATTTCCCCTCGGGTAGGATGCTCTCGATGTAATGTGTTGTCACTTCACGCTTGAGATTTAGACTTTCAGCCCACCTCGTTTGAGACGTGTCTTCCTCAGCGATTAGCCCTACAATCTGTACTAGCTTTCTCCATACTATGTTTTGCGGAGTGTAATAAGCTGCCCTAGTCTCGGCAAGCGTAAGTTCCCAGGCCTCTCCATTCCTTCTCGATGCCTGCGACAAACTTACCTCACACTAACTCACATCTCTACTAGAGTTCCCGAGTCTTAGTTGTGTTCTTTTGAACATGGTGTGTGGGTGAGGGGGGAGACTCTTCTTATCGCTTAAGAGGTTGTTCTAGTATGAGCTTTGGATTTGAGTATTGCCATTGTTAGCGAGTTTACACTGCATTTTCTTCTGAATGATCGTCGGTTTGTATGATTGGATTGCTTTTCGTTGTTATTTTTTTATTTATTTACTTCGTTCTGGAAATTTTTTTGGGGTTCCAGATGGATCCTGATCTTCTATGTTATTGCCGGTTTATCGATTCTACATAGTCTGTGTTTTCTATGATAGAGGATTTAGCCTTTGATTCGAGATTAACTCTCGCTTTCTTTTCAGATTTCAGACGTTATTTATGTTTGTTGTATGTATGGGATGGAGAGCACGGGGGTCGTTATAGTTGGATAGAAAGTACCTGTGAGTGTAGGGTCAGGTACAGCGCCCCGACTGCACTAGCTAAAACCGCTTCAGCCCGAGTAAAATTATACTTGCTGTTTTGGTAGGGCGAGGACAGCCGTTATCTTGGCTGACTAGCTAACCGCTCACTCGAGCAAAAATACTCTGGGTTTTGTTATGCAATGTGACAGCCGATGGCACTGAGATAACGGTTACTAGCCAAAAATAAGCCTGAGTTTGGAGCATGTACAGCGGCTATGTGCACTATTACGTTTGCTATTTCGCTGATGCAGATTTCTATATCTGGTGGGAGTCTGAAATAGTCTGTGTAAAATTTAAGGATAAATGTTGTCTTCTCGACTTGACAATCTTGCGCGCTTTTAGTCTATGCAATCTTAATGTGTTGTACGTTTTGTATGACATAACAGAGAGGTTTTGTCATATCCTCTGGAGACATATGCTAACATCACAGCCAGACTATGTGTTACTGAAGCTGAAATGGTAATGAAATGTGTCTGGCTTAATAAGTGAGTCGGGTGGTTCAATATACGCTGAAAGAGTAACAGGTGCATCGTCTCTCTGTTGGATTCCTGTCGACTCATATTTATCGGCTCATTCTTGCTGTGAGATTTTACCGGTCATCTTTCCGCCAACGTTCGCCTGCAAGTTCTTTTTCTCGGAGGTCATTTTTCTGGGTTGTATTGGTCGGTCCGTTAATCGCCTCTTCTACCCTCCCGTATTCTCAACAGGGTCTCCAACCGTGTTTCCTATGGTGACTTGAGTATCCCGCTGGTGTTCTCCTTCGGGGCTGGCCGATGGCAGAACACTGACGTCCTGTCCTCTGCTCTCGCCTTGTCTTTCTTATGCTGTCTTTCTCCTCCTGGCCCATGTGACTATCAACCTACGTTTTCTCCTCCTGGCGGCCATGTGACTATCCACCTACGTCTTTCTCCTCCTGGCCCATGTTGACGTATCCACCTAGTCTTTTTCTCCTCCTGGCCATGTGGACTATCCACCTACGTCTTTTCTCTCCTTGGCCTCATGGTGACTATCCAACCTTACGTCTTTCTCTCGCTGGCCCCATGTGACTACTCAACCTACGTCTTTCTCTCCTGCCCATGTGACTATCCAACCTACGTCCTTCTCCTGCCTGGCCATGTGCTATCCAACCCTACGTCTTTCCCTCCTGGCCCATGTGACTATCCAACCTACGTCTTTCCCTCCTGGCGCCATGTGGTATCGTATCCAACCTACGTCTGTTCTCTTCGCTGGCCATGTGACTATCCAACTACGTCTTTCTCCTTCTGTGCCCATGTGACTATCCAATCTACGTCTGTTCTTCCTCCGCATGTGACTATCCAACCTATGTCTTCTCCTCCTGGCCATGTGACATCCAACCTAGGTCTTTCTCCTCCTGGCCCATGTGACTATCCAACCTGATCTTTCTCCTCGTGCCCATGTGGCTATCCAACTACTGCTTTCTCTCCTGGCCCATGTGACTATCCAACTTACTCTTTCTCCTCCTGGCCCATGTGTGACTATTCCAACCTACGTCTTTCTCCTCGCTGGCCCATGGACTATCCAACCTACGTCTTCTCCTCCTGGCCCATGTGACTATCCATACCTATATGCCTCTTGTTACTCCCTCTCTTGGCGCATGGGGGAGTTGTGACTATCCTACCTGAGGGGTCTTTCTCCTCGCTGGCGGTCTCATGTGTTTAGCTAGTCAAGCCTATCGTCTTTTCTTCTCCTTTGAGCCCGATGTGACTATCCTACCTACGTCTTTCTTTGGCCTTCCTGGCCGATGTTACTATCAACCGTACGTCTTTCCCCTCCTCTGGCCCAGTGACTATCACAATCTCTTATCGTCTTTGCCTGCCTGCTCGTGGTATGCTCGACTATCCAACCTACCGTCCCTTTCGTGCCTCTCTTGGGGCCATGTGACTTCGAGCCTACGTCTTGTTGCCGCCCTTGCGCCATGTGACTAGTCCAACGTACGTTGCGTGGTCTCTGTCCTGCGCCATTTGTGTGGTTGTGCGTGGGTGTTTAGACGTTTTATCCAACGTACGGCTGTCCCCTCCTGCGCGAGTGTGACTGAACAACCTACGCTCTTTCTTCCTGCCTGGCCCACATGTGAGTTGTGATCTACTCCAACCGTACGCTTTGCTTCGTCTCGTGGCCCATGCTGACTAGCCCAAGTTCTACGTCTTTCTCGCTCGTGGCGCCTTATGGACGTTATCCACCCTACGCTTGTCGTCGCGCCCCATGTGCAGGTCTAGTCCGACTACTGTGTGCTTTCTCCCTGTCTGGCCGGATCGGTGACTATCCAACCGGAGTGTCGTCATTTCTTCGGTGCTCTTGCCCAGTCGTGGGGACATGTCGCAACGCTACTGTGCGTTTGCCCTCCTGTGGCTCCATTGTGACTATCCAACCATTGTCTGTCGTCGCGCCTCCTGTGTGGCCCGAGTGAGTCGTATGCTCTATACTTTACGTCCGTTTTCTCCTCGCTGCGCCATGTGGATTATTCTCAAACTACGTCTATTGCTCCTCCTTGTGCTCCATTGACATTGCCAACCTTGGTACCGTCTTTGGCGTCTCCTGGCCGCATGTTGACTATCCAACCTATGTCTTTCCCCTCCTGGCCATGTGACTATCCACCTACGTCTTTCCGTAGCGTTAGCTAGTGCCAGTCGGCTGTACCTGCTCCAAAACGCAGGTATTTTTGCTCGGTAGCGTTAGCTAGTGCCAGTCGGCTGTACCTGCTCCTAAACTCAGGTATTTATCATCCTATAGCTTTCCATCTTCTTAAATAATAATAGTCTGATCAAAACTCGTTTTCTCATGTCTCTCTCATGAGAAAATTGTGAGAATCGCAATACATATCATATTGGCACCTAGGCTAAGTATCGCGATAATATCGTATCGTGATGTCCCTGGCAATTCCCAGCTCTAGGATCCAACCTTGTGATTCTCCACACCATTTTCAGAATAAGACCTGTGTGTGTGTGTGTGTTTGTGGGCAGGATGACTGAATTCAGGCCTCGGGAAGCCTGGTGGAGACAGGGCAGCTTTCAGGCCAAACAGCTATGGGCAGTGTTGTGTAGCTCCTGGGAACTCTGTTAATGGGCTGAGGTTAATTATCTCAGCGGTGGTGAACCGAGGATCTAACCCTGGGAATCTGTACTGTACCATTACTCCCCCCCACAAAAAACATACCATTAGGTCATGCCCTGTAGCAAATAGCCTACTACTACAGTAGTACAGTCCATAAAATCCCAACACGGACTTCCCTATGAATGGTTTTGGTGAGCATTAGTGCTCTGTGTGTGTGTGGGGGTGGATATTGCTCAGTGTGGGAGGATAGGCTATCTAATGTCTCTCTTCCACACACAGGCACAAACAACACTGTGCGTCACCATAATAAAAGCCTTCCTCTAATAATTTGATGGCTAAAATCCCAAAGTTATACAAGAACAGATCAGTAGAAGTAGGAAACTACTTAGTGCAACAACATACCATGCTTGTTCTGGGCAATGAAGCCTCGTGTCTGTAACGTGATGAGGTGGAGTGTCTGTAATGTGATGAGGTGGAGTGAAGTGTCTGTAATGTGATGAGGTGGAGTGAAGTGTCTGTAACGTGATGAGGTGAAGTGTCTGTAACGTGATGAGGTGGAGTGAAGTGTCTGTAACGTGATGAGGTGGAGTGAAGTGTCTGTAA
>NW_019943070.1:0-6001 GCF_002910315.2 Salvelinus sp. IW2-2015
AAACTAGAATGGTCCAAACACACCAAGATAGTCGTGAAGAGGGCACGACAAAGCCTATTCCCCCTCAGGAACTAAAAGATTTTGCATGGGTCCTGAGATCCTCAAAAGGTTCTACAGCTGCAACATCGAGAGCATCCTGACTGGTTGCATCACTGTCCTGGTACGGGCAACTGCTTGGCTCTGAACGCAAGGCACTACAGAGGGTAGTGCGTACGGCCGCAGTATATCACTGGGGCTAAGCTTGCCTGCCATCCAGACTTTACACCAGGCGGTGTAAGAGGAAGGCCTAAACATTGTCAAAGACCCCAGCCACCAGTCATACTGTTCTCTCTACTTACCGCATGGCAAGCGGTACCAGAGTGCCAAGTCTAGGAACAAAATGGCTTCTCAACCGTCTTTACCCCCAAGCCACAAGACTCCTGAACATGTAATCAAATGTGTGCCCCCCCCCAACCCCTCTTTTTACGCTACTGCTACTCTCTGTTTATTATATATGCATATCACTTTAAACTATACATTCATGTACAGTGGGGCAAAAAAGTATTTAGTCAGCCACCAAATTGTGAATGTTCTCCCACTTAAAAGATGAGAGAGGCCTGTAATTTTTCATCATAGGTACACTTCAACTAAGACAGACAAAATGAGAAAACAAATCCAGAAAATCACATTGTAGGATTTTTAATGAATTTATTAGCAATTATGGTGAAAATAAGTATTTGGTCAATAACTAAAGTTTATCTCAAACTTTGTTATATACCTTCTTTGTTGGCAATGACAAGAGGTTCAAACGTTTTCTGTAAGTCTTCACAAGGTTTTCACACACTGTTGCTGGTATTTTGGCCCATTCCTCCATGCAGATCTCCTCTAGAGCAGTGATGTTTTGGGCTGTTGCTGGGCAACACGGACTTTCCCACTCCCTCCAAAGATTTTCTATGGGGTTGAGATCTGGAGACTGCGTAGGCCACTCCAGGACCTGAAATGCTTCTTACGAAGCCACTCCTTCGTTGCCCGTGCGGTGTGTTTGGGATCATTGTCATGCTGAAAGACCCAGCCACGTTTCATCTTCAATGCCCTTGCTGATGGAAGGAGGTTTTCACTCAAAATCTCACGATACATGGCCCCATTCATTCTTTCTTTACACGGATCAGTCGTCCTGGTCCCTTTGCAGAAAAACAGCCTCAAAGCATGATGTTCCACCCCCATGCTTCCAGTAGGTATGGTTTCTTGGATGCAACTCAGCATTCTTTGTCCTCCAACACGACGAGTTGAGTTTTACCAAAAAGTTTATATTTTGGTTTCATCTGACCATATGACATTCTCCCAATCTTCTTCTGGATCATCCAAATGCTCTCTAGCAAAATTCAGACCGGCCTGGACATGTACTGGCTTAAGCAGGGGACACGTCTGGCACTGCAGGATTTGAGTCCCTGGCGGCGTAGTGTGTTACTGATGGTAGGCTTTGTTACTTTGGTCCCAGCTCTCTGCAGGTCATTCACTAGGCCCCCCTGTGGTTCTGGGATTTTTGCTCACCGTTCTTGTGAAATTTTGACCCCACGGGGTGAGATCTTGCGTGGAGCCCGAGATCGAGGGAGATTATCAGTGGTCTTGTATGTCTTCCATTTCCTAATAATTGCTCCCACAGTTGATTTTCTTCAAACCAAGCTGCTTACCTATTGCAGATTCAGTCTTCCCAGCTTGGTGCAGGTCTACAATTTTGTTTCTGGTGTCCTTTGACAGCTCTTTGGTCTGCCATAGTGGAGTTTGGAGTGTGACTGTTTGAGGTTGTGGACAAGGTGTTCTTTATACTGATAACAAGTTCAAAACAGGTGCCATAATCAGGTAACGAGTGGAGGACAGAGGAGCCTCTAAAGAAGAACCTTACAGGTCTGTGAGAGCCAGAAATCTTGCTTGTTTGTAGGTGACCAAAATACTTATTTTCCACCATAATTTGCAAATAAATTCATAAAAAAATCCTACAATGTGATTTCTTGGATTTTCTTTTCTCATTTTGTCTGTCATAGTTGAAGTGTACCTTATGATTGATGAAAATTACAGGCCTCTCTCATCTTTTTAAGTGGGAGACTTGCACAATTGGTGGCTGACTAAATACTTTTTTGCCCCACTGTACATACTACCTCAATTGGGCCGACCAACCAGTGCTCCCGCACAGTGGCTAACCAGGCTATCTGCATTGTGTCCCACCCACCACCCGCCAACCCCTATTTTACGCTACTGCTACTCTCTGTTCATCATATATGCATAGTGACTTTAACCATATCTACATGTACATACTACCTCAATCAGCCTGACTAACCGGTGTCTGTATGTGGCCTCGCTACTTTTATAACCTCTCTACTGTATATAGCCTGTCTTTTTTACTGTTGTTTTATTTCTTTACCTACCTATTGTTCACCTAATACCTTTTTTGCACTATTGGTTCGAGCCTGTAAGTAAGCATTTCACTGTAAGGTCTACACCTGTTGTATTCAGCGCATGTGACAAATAAACGTTGATTTGATTTGATTTAGATGTTTACCTCTGTACCAGACTCCCCGTTATCTCTAGAACAATCTTCATCAGAGCCTCTCAAGTCATGTTGAGAGCTGGCTACTTGTTGGTCATACCTGAAAAAGAAGAAGAAGAAATAGGTTTGAATTCATGCCCTTCAATTAAATATGACAAATCTCACAATTTTTGCCTAACCTGTGTTGTTCTGGGTAGCCACTCCCAGTCTGGTCCTGCTGTTCATTTCTCCTCTCCTGATACTCTCCTGATAAGTCGGACTCCTGGGGAGTCCATTGACCTGCATTTGGATCATATAAATGACAGAGAATTGTATCATTCATGTTGTTTATTTGCACATAGTTATTGTTAAGGTTAGTTTATTTAAACATGACCTTTGTACTGTGGTGAATATGTTGTGTTAAGTGTCAATTATTTATTACAATGCTAATCCATTTTTTATAACTCTGGTAATGGCTTAAATTGCTTGGCAAACTACGGTGCAACACGTATGTAATATAATGAACAGTGCATTCAGAAAGTATTCAGACCCTTTGCCCCTGTACCTAGGGTCTGGATGGGACCCAACCTGGGACCACTGCCTCTCCCTCTCCCTGGGGTCAGGTGGTGGTGGTAGGTAGTGCCCAGTTGTAGCGGCCCCATGTGGTGGATGTTGTGGTAGTGGGTAGTGCCCAGAGCCATCCCCCTGGTGAGAGTGAGGAGGTCTGTGGTAGTCCTCCCTCTCTCTGGGTCTTTGGGCCAGGTGAGGTAGGCCAGTGGTGACCTCTGGGGTCCATGATGACCACTCTTTGTGTTGAGAGGAGAATATTTCAATACCTGAGAATAATTATTTGCTCAGATTATTTGCTCAGAGGTGGTTTAAAGTAAACGGCATTCTAATGTCGAATTTTCTTATGAACTTTTATTCCACTCCACAGAATACAGTAGCGTACCGTATCTTTGGAGCGCCAAAAACCTTTTGAACACTAGTGGGTCCATGGTATTGCTGTCTGTCTCATTAACATATTTTGAGACATGCCTTGTAAGGGGCTATATTTGTTGTACCCATGAGTGAGAATGCTGTATCAATTCAACTCCTATGTGGTTATAGGGCTCCATAAACTTTATATAGGGGACAGATTGGAATGGTGACATGTCCTAAAAAAAAAWAWAWAWATCATTTTGCACAACCCTGCATGGTGGATATTTTCTGCGGTTGTGTCCCTTTCTCTACTCTCTCTCCTATCCTTTTTTTTGGACGGACCAGGAGGCAGTAACAGTGGCTTGACCGTGGCTGGCACTGCCTTTCTGGTCCAGCGGAAAAGGCTGGACATGCCTGAAGGACTGGAGAAGATGGAAGGGTAACAGTGGCTTCACCGCGGCGCAACCTGACTCCACGGACCACCCAGAACCCCCTCAGCATCCAGAACCAGCAACGGACCAGCTGCCTGAGGAGGAGACAACAAACTGCATGCCTTGAGGTGAGTAAACTGCTGAGACAAGCCTTACTCCCTCTACCCTTGGCCTGCAGCCCAACTCTCCTGACAATCTTTTTTTCCCATCTGCCCTCCTCAGGCCACCACTGACCAGACCAGGAGCAGCAGACCGCCAACCACCTGGAGCAGACCAGACAGCATTACCACCAGAACCAGAGGCGCGGAAGAAGGACCAAAGACACCAACTTATGCCTGGAGCGAGCAGACCACAGCGGAGTTCCTCAATTGACCTACTGGTCATGGGCTTCAAGGTGTGTCTGCCCGCTCTGAGGTTTGTCCTTCTTTCCCCTACAGGATCGGAGCAGACCTAAAAACCACCACCACCCACCTGAACAAGATGACCGGGATGAACCCAGAAGGGAGGCGCCACTACAACGCGGTGAGGCTGACTCTAATCCCCAACGAGGAGTCTGCCGAGGACGGGGCAGCAGGAACAGCAACAACAACCGCCAGACCAGAAACCATGACCTGCCTGGGATTCAGCAGGGCAGTTCTCCAGAGAGGTTTGGGCTTTGTGCCATCTGGTCTGAACTGCCTGGTGAAACCCCCAGGGCCACGGGAATCATTTGAAGTTTCAAGACTCCACAGTCACTGGAAGAGTTTTGGTCAAAATTCAGAAAGTGCAAAGCTTCAGCCCYGTTTAACAAACTCCGAGTATACCCCCTTTCAGACACAGAATCCAAGGTAGTTACAGTACAGTTTGAATGCATCCAGGACTACGACGTACAAGCTTGGTTAAGCAGGTTCCCCATCCTCAAGTCAGCGGCTAGGAGGGTCCTGGATGAAGACGATGTCTGGACTGGGGCACGAAAATGGCTAGTCCTGTTAAGACCGTACCCAACCGGAGTGGGCGGAGTACAACACCATCACGCTGGGAAACAACAGAGGATCCGTTCACTACTATAGCATCCCCAAACTGTGCAGGAACTTGCCGCAGCCTGCACAGCCATCATCTGCTATATCTGTAAAGATAACCATCACACCTCAGACTGTACCTCCACATGCCCCTGCAACCTGTGCGGGAAAGGGGGATGTTTCTTCAGAACTTACCCCAGTTCCAATGCCGGCAGAACAAGGGCCAACGCCACCAACCCAAATCCATCAACCCTCCAGCAGACAATGAAGACCCAGACCTTTCCACAGGCACCGCCCAACCCACCACGCAAGATGTCTCAGAAACGGCCCCCACCCCTGCTGGCCCCTCCACCTTTGCACCCCCAACAAATCCCTTCCCTGCCACCTCCACCCCCTCCAAACCCCTGGTCAAAGGGGAGCCGGTTTCAAGAGGTCATACAACCGGAAGACCCCACCTCACAACTCCAGTTCTTAGACGACCCAAGCTAGACAAAAGTACAAATGGAAAAGACCAGACAAACAAGTGACCAGATGAGAAGACCACCCCAGAACCCAAATCCCGACGCCAGCAAGCATGACCTGCCAAATCCCCTTCCTACAAACTGTCTCCCCCTCCCAGACCCTTCACCATACCACCCCTTTCCCCCCCAGTCCATTACTTCAGCTGATCGCTACTCCCTGCCCCTTACTGTCCCGGATTCCCCACTCCCACTATCAACTGCCCTTGAACCCCCGTACCATACCCCCTACTGCCCCTGACTCTCACCCCCTGCTCCTTAGCAACCCAGATCCACACCCCTTAGTGCTCCCTGCCCATGATCCTGCACAGCAGCAAATCAGCCAGCCTCAGTCCAGACCCCCCGGATTCTCTGAACCGCCTTCACCCCTCCCAGAATCCCCCAGTCCATCACCAAGACAGTACAGTGTTTTACCAGGCAGTCAGTGGGGAGGCATGTCAAGACCTGTGAATAGCCAAGAACCACCCAACAATACAAATGACTCACTAGAGGCCCTCATCCAAATCTGCAATGAAATGATCAGACCTGGCGACTGTGACAGGGAGTTCGATGGTGAGGCATATACAGTGGGGAGAACAAGTATTTGATACACTGCCGATTTTGCAGGTTTTCCTACTTACAAAGCATGTA
>NW_019943070.1:7131-12831 GCF_002910315.2 Salvelinus sp. IW2-2015
CTGCTTTTCTGATGTATCAAATACTTATGTCATGCAATAAAATGCAAATTAATTACTTAAAAATCATACAATGTGATTTTCTGGATTTTTGTTTTAGATTCCGTCTCTCATAGTTGAAGTGTACCCATGATAGAAATTACAGACCTCTACATGCTTTGTAAGTAGGAAAACCTGCAAAATCGGCAGTGTATCAAATACTTGTTCTCCCCACTGTATCTGTACTTGGGGCAAAGAATTTGTGTTTTCCTGGGGCAAAAGTTCAGGATATCAGATTATGGGGGCTGTTTTGTTAGACTTCAGTGCAGCTTTTGACATTATCGATCATAGTCTGTTGCTGGAAACATATGTGTAATGGCTTTACACTTCCTGCTATATTGTAGATAAAGACCTACATGTCTAACAGAACACAGAAGGTGTTATGTAATGGAAGCCTCTCCAACAAAATCCAGGTAGAATCAAGAATTCCCCAGGGCAGCTGTCTAGGCCCCTTACTTTTTTCAATCTTTACTAACGACATGTCACTAGCTTTGAGTAAAGCCAGTGTGTCTATGTATGCAGATGACTCAACACTATACATGTCAGCTACCACAGTGACTGAAATGACAGCAACACTTAACAAAGAGCTGCAGTTAGTTTCAGAATGGGTGGCAAGGAATAACCTAGTCCTAAGTATTTCAAAAACTAAAAGCATTGCATTTGGGACAAATCATTCACTTAACCCTAAACCTCAACTAAATATTGTAATGAATAATGTGGAAATTAAGCAATTTGAGACTTAACTGCTTKKAGTAACCCTGGATTGTAAACTGTCATAGTCAAAACATATTGATACCACAGTAGCTAGGATGGGGAGAAGTCTGTTTATAATAAAGAACTGCGCCGCATTCATAACAGCACTGTCCTACAGACCCTAGTTTTGTCGCACCTGGACTACTGTTCAGTCGTGTGGTCAGGTGCCACAAAGACGGACTTAGGAAAATTGCAATTGGCTCAGAACAGGGCATCATGGATGGCCCTTGGGTGTACACAGAGAGCTAACATTAATATGCATGTCAATCTCTCCTGGCTCAAAGTAGAGGAGAAATTGACTTCATCACCACTTGTATTTATGAGAGGTATTGGCATGTTGAATGCACCTAGCTGTCTGTTTRAACTACTGGCACACAGCTCAGACACCCATGCATACCCCACAAGACATGCCACCAGAGGTCTCTTCACAGTCCCCAAGTCCAGAACAGACTATGGGAGGCTCACANAGATTGCAGACTGTGTTTGCTGTAGCGCTGTAATGTAAGCCCAGTTAGCTGGCTTGGTTGACCAGTAATAACCAAGACTGGTGGTCTGACCAGTAATAAACAGACTGGTGGTCTGACCTGTACTGTGGATGTGTCCCAAAAAATGGAGCCCTATTTTACCAGTAGGAACTAGTTTTAGCGGGCTCTGCCAATGCCGGTGGTAAGCGGGCCTTTAAACTGTCTCGTCAAAAGTTGTTCTATCTATACATTGCACTAGTGTGTTGGTGAACCATTGTGGACGGTACACAGTGTATGTGATTTGTCAGTGTGCAGTCCTGAGCTCACAGCCAGACAGAACTGTCTCATTCTCTGCGCCAGATACAAAAACAACCTGCTCTTGTTGGCCATAGGAATATGTCAGGGAATCAACACACACACACCAACCACACACACACAACATCACCACACACATCACACACTACACGCTATCTCTACGCTACTCACGCGCATGGCCACACGCACGCGCACACGCACCCGCGCTACCGACGCCACGCGCCACACGCACACACCGTGGAGGATACCAGCAGGTCTACCACCCTCCTCCAGTCTTCCTCTCTTCATACTCCAGCCTCTATAATAGTATGTTTCCCTGTTTCTTTGGAAATACAGAAGAATGGCTAATCACACAGCAGTATTAATGAACAGAGAACACACATACAAACAGAGAGGAACCAGACACAGGCGGAGATAGAGACAGAGAGAATAGACAGAGAGGCAGACGGATAGACAAAGTGTTAAACAGATCGAACAGAGAGACACAGAGACACACAGAGAGAAACAGACGAGACAGAGAGCGCGAAAAACAGACAGAACGACAGAGAGCGAAAACAGGACGACAGACAGACAGAGAAGCGAAAAGACAGACAGACGCAATCACAGACAGCACAGACAGACAGACCAGACAGACAGACAGGCAGGCAGACCAGACAGATGATTCTCCTATATTTCCCGCGTCTGAGTGATGGTAATGGGGATAACAAGCCATGGCTCATGTGGCCGGGGTCCAAGGTTCCCTCTAGGCCGTGCACCTCCTCCAGGCCTCGCAGAAGAGATGCCGGGCAGAGACGCAAGAGATAGAACTTCACTGAGTTCGCCCCGTTAGTTTGCACAATATAGATCAAAATGTTTTCTGTGATCGAATCAACATTATATCGGCCACTTGTCAATGCAACAAACCAAAACAAATCTAACTTGGCAAGATTGAGTCTGTGATTTTGTTGTAGGCAGAGCCAGAGCGCAACGGAGTGTAAATCTGTTGGCTTGGCAGTGGTAACCCACTAGAAATCTTTCAATCGCTCTTTTCAGTTCAGATCAGAGCCSAGCATGTGCACATTTGTTGATATTCTTTGCTAGTTAGCGAGTTATTAGCCCAGTTGTAGGTAAGTGTAGGTCAGCAATGGGGAGTTACTGCGCTTCCTACAAGAGCACAAATCGTGTAGGCTACATTTCAAGCTGTCTTTGAAAAGCCATTTGGGTTAATTAAAAGCCTATGTCTTAATTACATTGGGCAGTGTTGTATTTTGAGACAGGCTTGAATATGCAAATAAGCCAATAGACAGAGGGGCAGGCTACATTGTCTAATTCTATTTATGTTAATAATAACAACACGTATTTTTGTAAAGTGGTTTCTTGCATAATAAAACACAATACAATGCAATTTACAGGCACCTATTTGGATCACGGCGTTACAGTAAAAAATCCTGTATTAATGTCAACCCTGTCATATTGAATAAAAACGAATGTAGGCTGGCACTGAACACCACATACAGGGCATTTGGAAAGTTTTCAGACCCCTTGACCTTTTTCCACATTTTGTAATGTTCCTTGCCTTATACTAAAATGGATTAAATCGTTTTATTTCTCAATTTACACAAAATACCCCATATTGACAAAACAAAAAAAAATGTGTTTTAGACATTTTTGCAAATCTATAGTAAACAAAATTAAGGAAATATCACATTTACATAAGTATTCAGACCCTTTACTCAGTAGTTTGTWGAAGCACCTTTGGCAGCGATTACAGCCTCTAGTCTTCTTGGGTATGACGCTACAAGCTTGGCACACCTGTATTTGGGGAGTTTCTCCCATTCTTCTCTGCAGATCCTCTCARGCTATGTCAGCTCTGGCTGGGGTGCTTTGCTGCACAGCTATTTTCAGGTCTCTCCAGAGAGAGAGGTTCAAGTCCGGTCTCTGGCTGGGCCACTCAAGGGTCTACAGTCAATCACGGATTTACAAAAAGAAAACCAGCCCCGTCGCGGACCAGGATGTCTTGCCCCAGACAGGCTAAACAACTTTTTTGCCCGCTTTGAGGACAATACAGTGCACTGACACGGCCCCTACCAAAACCTGCGGCTCTCCTTCACTGCAGCCGAGGTGAGTAAAAACATTTAAACGTGTTAACCCTCGCAAGGCTGCAGGCCCAGACGGCATTCCCAGCCGCTGTCCTCAGAGATGCGCAGACCAGCTGGCTGGTGTGTTTACGGACATATTCAATCAATCCTTATCCCAGTCTGCTGTTTCCAACAGTGCTTCAAGAGGGCAACATTGTTCCTGTTCCAAGAAAGCTAAGATAACTGAGCTAAACGATACCGCCCCGTAGCACTCACTTCCGTCATCATGAAGGCTTTGATGAGAGACTAGTCAAAGGACCATATCACCTCCACCCTACCGGACACCCTAGACCCACTCCAATTTCTTCACGACCCAATAGGTCCACAGACGACGCAATCGCAACCACACTGCACACTGCCCTTAACCCATCTGGACAAGAGGAATACCCATGTGAGAATGCTGTTCATCGATTACAGCTCAGCATTTAAACACCATAGTACCCTCCAAACTCGTTCACAAGCTCGAGACCCTGAGGTCTCGACCCGCCCTGTGCAACTGGGTCCGGACTTCCTGACGGGCGCCCCCCAGGTGTTGAGGTAGGTAACAACAACTCCACCCGCTGATCCTCAACACTGGGGCCCCACAAGGGTGCTTCTGAGCCCTCTCCTGTACTCCTGTTCACCCACGACTGCGTGGCCATGCACGCCTCTAACTCAATCATCAAGTTTGCGGATGACACTACAGTGGTAGGCTTGATTACCAACAACGACGAGACGGCCTACATGGAGGAGGTGAGGGCCTCGGAGTGTGGTGTCAGGAAAATAACCTCACACTCAACGTCAACAAACAAAGGAGATGATTTGTGGATTCAGGAAACAGCAGAGGGAGCACCCCCCTATCCACATCGACGGGTCGAGTGAGAAGTGGAAAGTTTTTAAGTTCCTCGGTGTACACATCACGGACAAACTGAATTGCGCCACCACACAGAACGCGTTTGAGAAGCGCAGCAGCGCCTCTTCAACCTCAGGAGCTGAAGAAATTGGCTTGTCACCAAAAGCACTCACAAACTTCACAGATGCAAAATCGAGAGCATCCTGTCGGGCTTTATCACGCCCTGGTACGGCAACTGCTCCCCCACAACCGTAAGGCTCTCCAGAGGGTAGTGAGGTCTGCAGAACGCATCACCAGGGGCAAACTACCTGCCCTCCAGGACACCTACACCACCCGATGTCACAGGAAGGCCATAAAGATCATCAAGGACAAAACAACCACCCAGCCACTGCCTGTTCACCCGCTATCATCCAGAAGGGCGAGGTCAGTACAGGTGCATCAAAGCAGGGACCGAGAGAGACTGAAAAACAGCTTCTATCTCAAGGCCATCAGACTGTTAAACACCAGCCACTAACATTTAGCGGCCGCTGCCAACATACTGACTCAACTCCAGCCACTTTAAAAATGGGAATTGATGGAAATTATGTAAAAATGTACCACTAGCCACTTTAAACAATGCCACTTAATACAATGTTACATACCCTACATTACCCATCTCATATGTATTACTGTACTCTATATCATCTACTGCATCTTGCCATCTTTATGTAATACATGTACCACTAGCCACTTTAAACTATGCCACTTTATGTTTACATACCCTACAGTACTCATCTCAATATGTATTATACCGTACTCACTTACCATCTACTGCATCTGCCATGCCGTTCTCGTACCACCACTCATTCATATATCTTATGTACAATATCTTTATCCCTTTACACTTGTGTGTGTGTGTAAGGTAGTAGTTGTGGAATTGTTAAGGTTAGATTACTGTTGGTTATTACTGCATTGTCGGAGACTAGAGCACAAGCATTTCGCTACACTCGCATTAACATCTGCTAACCATGTGTAATGTGACTATATAAAATTTGATTTGATTTGATTTGATTTGACATATTTTGATACCCTTTCCCAGATCTGAGTCTCAACACAATCCTGTCTCGGAGCTCTGCTGACAATTCTTTCGACCTCATGGCTTCGTTTTTGCTCTGACTAGCATTGTCAAAACGTGTGGACATAC
>NW_019943070.1:12856-23624 GCF_002910315.2 Salvelinus sp. IW2-2015
AATTCAAAGCACATGAGACTTGTCCCGATCCACTCCTGCATTGTCTTGGCTGTGGCTTAGGGTGTTGCCTTTTGAAGTGAACTCTTCGTCATCAGACTGAGCAGTCCTGAGCGCTCTGGAGCAGGTTTCATCAAGGATCTCTCTGTAACTTTGCTCTGTTCATCTTTCCTTCAAACCTGACTAGTCTCCCAGTCCCTGCCGCTGAAAAACATCCCCACAGCAGGATGCTGCCAACCAGGGGGAGCACCCCCCTTACTCCACATCGACGGGACAGTAGTGGAAAGTTTTGAAGTTCCTCAGCGTACACATCACGGCGACAAACTGAAATGGTCCACCCACACAGAACAGGTGGTGAAGAAGGCGCAACAGCGCCTCTTCAACCCTCAGGAGGCTGAAGAAATGTGGCTTGTCACCAAAAACACTCACAAACTTTTACAGATGCACAATCGAGAGCATCCTGTCGGGCTGTATCACCGTCTGGTACAGCCAACTGCTCCCCCCAGAAACCGCAAGGCTCTCCAGAGGGGTAATGAGGTCTGCACAACGCATCGCCGTGGGGCAAACTACCTGCCCTCCAAACACCTACACACCCGATATCACAGGTCAGAAAGATCCACTCAAAGGAACAAACAACACCCGCAGCCACTGCCTGTTCATCCCGCTATCATCCAGGAAAGCGGGTCAGTACAGGTGCATTAAAGCTGAGACCGAGAGACTGAAAAACATATTTATTTCAAGGCATCAGGACTGTTAAACACAGCATCACTAACACTTGAGTCGGCTGCGCCAACATTACTGACAAATCTATAGCCACCTTAATAATAAAAAATTGGATGTACATATAATGTATCACTAGTCACTTTATACAATGCCACTTTATATAATGTTTACATACCCTACATTACTCATCTCATATGTATATACTGTACTCTATACCATCTACTGCATCTTGCCTATGCCGTCCGGCCATCGCTCATCCATATATTTATATGTACATATTCTTATTCATTCCTTACACTTGTGTGTATAAGGTAGTTGTTGTGAAATTGTAAGATTACTTAAAGATATTACTGCATGGTTGGAACTATAAGCACAAGCATTTCGCTACACTCGCATTAACATCTGCTACCCATGTGTATGTGACCAATACAATTGTATTTTATTTGAGATTTGATTTGACCATTCTTTCACCATAGGGATTGGTGCCAGGTTTCCTCCAGATGTGACGCTTGGCATTCAGGCCAAAGAGTGTCAAGCTTGGTTTTCATCAGACCAGAGAAATCTTGTTTCTCACGGTCTAAGAGTCCTTTAGGTGGAGTGCTGCAGAGATGGTTGTCCTTTCTGGAAGTTCTCTCAATCTCCACAGATGAACTCTGGAGCTCGTCAGAGTAACCATCGGGTTCCTGTCACCTCCCCAACTAAGGCCCTTCTGCCCAGATTGCGCGGTTTGGCCGGGCGGCCAGCTCTAGGAAGAATCTTGGTGTTCCAAACTTCTTCATTTAGGAATGATTGAGGGCACTGTGTTCTTGAGGACCTTCAAATGCAGACAAATTATTCCGGCGCCGAAAAGAGATGGCCGGCCTCGCTTCGCGTTCCTTGAAAATATGGCAGTATTTTGTTTTTTTACGTGTTATTCTTACATCGGTACCCCAAGGTAATCTTAGCGTTTCTATTACATACAGTCGGGAGGAACTACTGAATATACGATTAACGTCAATCATCATCGTTCTACCAGGAAGTATGACTTTTGCCCGGAAACGGATCCAGTGTTTTGCCTTCCACCCAATACAATGGATCTGATCCCCGGGCGACCTGTGCGACGCCGAAAAAGGGGAAAACGAGGCGGTCTCGTGGGTCAGGGCTTCGGGAGACGGGCACATACGCGCTCGCACTCCCTAGATACTACTCGCAATTGTCAAGTCTCTTGACAATAAGGTTGATGAAAATCCGAGCAACGGGTAGCATTCCAGAGAGACATCAGGGATTGCAACGTGCTCTGCTTCACGGAAACATGGCTAACTCAAGGGACGCTAACGGAGTCGGTGCAGCAGCTGGTTTCTTCATGCAATGCCGCCGACAGAAACAAACATCTTTTCCGGTAAGAAGAGGGGCGGGGGGGTATGCTTATGATTAACGAGAAGTGGTGTGTTCATCATAACACACACAGGAACTCAAGTCATTCATTGTTTCACCTGATCTAGAACTCCTCACAATCAAATGTCGATCCGCGATATATCTCCAAGGGAATTCTCTTCTACAATTCATAATAACAGCCGTATATATTCCCCCCAAGCAGAACACATCGGATGGCCCTGACGAACTTTATCTGACTCTTGTAAACTGGAACACACACCCTGAGGCTGCATTCATCGTAGCTGGGGATTTTAACAAGGCTAATCTAAAAACAAAAAACCCACTAAATTCTATAGCATATCGATTGTGCTACACAGGCTGGAAAAACACTAGACCATTGTTATATAGATTTCCGCGGACGCTTATAAGGCCCTCCCCGCCCCCTATTCGAAAAGCTGACCACGACTCCATTTTGTTGATTCCAGCTACAAACAGAAACTCAAACAAACAAGCTCCGCGCTCAGGTTGTTCAACGCTGGTCGACCAATCTGAATCCACGCGTTCCAAGACTGCTTCGATCACGCGGATTGGAATATGTTCCGCCATCGCGTCCAACAACAATATTGACGAATATGCTGGATTCGTGTGAGCGAGTATTAGAAGGTGCATTGACGATGTCGTACCCACAGCACCGATAAAACATTCCCAAACAGAACGTGGATTGACTGCAGCATTCGCGTGAAACTGAAAGCGCCGAACCACTGCTTTTAACCAGGGCAAGGTGACGGAAGCATGATCGAATACAAACAGTGTAGCTATTCTCTCCGCAAGGCAATCAAACAGGCTAATCTCAGTGAACAGAGACAAAATTCGAGTCGCAATTCAACAGCTCAGACAAGAGTATGTGGGGGTCTACAGTCAATCACGGATTTACAAAAAGAAAACCAGCCCCGTCGCGGACCAGGATGTCTTGCTCCAGACAGGCTAAACAACTTTTTGCCCGCTTTGAGGAATACAGTGCCACTGACACGGCCCCTACAAAACTGCGGGCTCTCCTTCACTGCAGCCGAGGTGAGTAAAACATTAAACGTGTTAACCCTCGCAAGGCTGCAGGCCCAGACGGCATTCCCAGCCGCGTCCTCAGAGCATGCGCAGACCAGCTGGCTGGTGTGTTACGGACATATTCAATCAATCCTTATCCCAGTCTGCTGTTCCACAGTGCTTCAAGAGGGCCACCATTGTTCCTGTTCCAAGAAAGCTAAGATAACTGAGCTAAACGACTACCGCCCCGTAGCACTCACTTCCGTCATCATGAAGTGCTTTGAGAGACTAGTCAAGGACCATATCACCTCCACCCTACCGGACACCCTAGACCCACTCCAATTTGCTTACCGACCCAATAGGTCCACAGACGACGCAATCGCAACCACACTGCACACTGCCCTAACCCATCTGGACAAGAGGAATACCCATGTGAGAATGCTGTTCATCGATTACAGCTCAGCATTTAACACCATAGTTACCCTCCAAACTCTCAGTTCAAGCTCGAGACCACTGGGTCTCGACCCCGCCTGTGCAACTGGGTCTGGACTCCTTGACGGGCCGCCCCCAGGTGGTGAGAGGTAGGTAACAACATCTCCACCCGCTGTGATACCTCAACACTGGGGCCCCACAAGGGTGCGTTCTGAGCCCTCTCCTGTACTCCTGTTCACCCACAGACTGCGTGGCCATGCACGCCTCCAACTCAATCATCACAGTTGCGGATGACACTACAGTGTTAGGCTTGATTACCAACAACGACGAGACGGCCTACAGGGAGGAGGTGAGGGCCTCGGAGTGTGGGTGTCAGGAAAATAACCTCACACTCAACGTCAACAAACAAAGGAGATGATTGGTGGACTTCAGGAAACAGCAGAGGAGCACCGCCCCTATCCACATCGACGGGTCAGTAGTGGAGAAGGTTGGAAAGTTTTAAGTTCTCGGTGTACACATCACCGGACAAACTGAATTGCGTGCCACCCACACAGACAGCGTTGTGAGAAGGCGCCAGCAGCGCCTCTTCAACCTCAGGAGGCTGAAGAAATTCGGCTTGTCACAAAAGCACTCACAAACTTCTACAGATGCACAATCGAGAGCATCCTGTCGGCTGTATCACCGCCTGGTACGGCAACTGCTTCCGCCACAACACCGTAAGGCTCTCCAGAGGGTAGTGAGGTCTGCAGGACGCATCACCAGGGGCAAACCTGCCCTCCAGGACACCTACACCACCCGATGTCACAGGAAGGCTCAATAAAGTATCAAGGACAACAACCACCAAGCCACTGCCTGTTCACACCGCCTATCCCAGAAATGGGCGAGGTCAGTACAGGTGCATCAAAGCAGGGACCGAGAGACTGAAAAACAGCTTCTATCTCAAGGCCATCAGACTTTAAACAAGCCACCACTAATCTAAGCGGCCGCTGCCAACATACTGACTCAACTCCAGCCACTTTAAAAATGGGAATTGATGTAAATTATGTAAAAATGTACCACTAGCCACTTTAAACAATGCCACTTAATACAATGTTTACATACCCTACATTACCCATCTCATATGATATTACTGTACTCTATATCATCTACTGCATCTTGCCATCTTTATGTAATACATGTACCACTAGCCACTTTAAACTATGCCACTTTATGTTTACATCCCTACAGACTATCCTCAATATTGTATATACCGTACTTCTACTTACCATCTACTGCATCTGCCATGCTCGTTACTTACCAACTCATTCATATATCTTTATGTACATATTCTTTATCCCTTTACACTTGTGTGTGTGTGTAAGGTAGTAGTTGTGGAATTGTTGTAGGTTAGATTACTGTTGGTTATTACTGCATTGTCGGAACTAGAAGCACAAGCATTTCGCTACACATATATAGACAGGTGTGTGCCTTTCCAAATCAATTCCAATCAATTTACCACAAGTGGACTCCAATGAACAATGGAAACAGGATGCACCTGAGCTCAATTTAGAGTCTCCCATAGCAACGGGTCTGAATACTTATTTAAATAAGGTATTATCATTATTTTATTTTTAAATTTGCAAACATTTCTAAACCCTGTTTTCGCTTTGACGTTATGGCGTATTGTGTGCAGACTGATAATGAAAAATAATAATTGAATACATTTTAGAAAAAGGCCGTAACGTAACAAAATGTGGAATAGGGATCTGAATACTTTGTTTATTATATATTATTTAATGATTTAATTATTTAATTATTTAATTATTTAACTAGTCAGTTAAGAACAAATTCTTATTTACAATGACGGCCTACCAAAATGCAAAAGGCCTCCTGCGGGGACGGGGGCCTGGGATCAAAAAAATAAATACAATATAAATATAGGACATAACACACATCACAACAAGAGAGACACATCACTACATAAAGAGAGAGGTTGTAGGCTACTGTAGGCTATATCATAGAAATCCAAAGCTATTTCCATGTGAATGTTATTGGATTTGCTCCATTGGTTTTGAAGATGGGCCTATATTATGCTAAAATAGCCACAAAAGCCTATTGGCAGTTTTACTGTCTAAAACTGTAACAGTACAGCTCCTCAGTGATCACGTAAACGAGCACCGGAAGTTGCACAATATTTCTCACAACGTTCACGTTTCCGCTCACGAAACCAAACATTTTCTCAGTGACCCCAAACATTTTAGGGAWCATTGCTGGGKTYCCTGATGATCTTCTTCTGGTCCTTCCTGTGACACCTGGTGTTGTAGGTGTTCTGGAGRACAGGTAGTGAGCATCCAACGGTGCGTTGGGCTTCCCACCTTCTGTAGCGTACCACCCTCTGTAGCACATGCGTTCCACGGTGGGTGGAGTTGCCTTACTAGGCTGTGAATGACGCCCGACAGTATCGCTCGATGGGTTCTCTGTAGCATACCGTAGTGAGATACTGCTTGTGATGCAGCCCGACTGTATGTCTTCTCGATGGGCCTTGTTAGATTACCGTGAGATACTAGGATGTGATGCAGCGCCCGACAAGTATGCTCTCGATGGGGCTCCTGTAGAATACCGTGAGATACTAGGCTGTGATGCAGCCCGACAGTATGCTCTCTCGATGGGGCTCCTGTAGAATACCGTAGAGATTACTAGGCTGTGGATGCAGCCGACAGTATGCTCTCGATGGGGCTCCTGTAGAATACCTGTGAGATACTTGGCTGTGAGCGCCCGACGTAATGCTCTCGATGGGGCTCCTGTAGAATCCGTGAGATACTAGCTGTGATGCAGCCGACAGTATGCGTTAACTCTCGATGGGGCTCCGTAGAATAGAGTGAGAAGCCCCTGGGGGCGACATTCTATTCAGCATCCTGGAGGTTGAAGAGTCCCTGTCGTGCTTTCTTCACCACAGTATTTGTGTGATTTGACCGTTTCAGCTCCTTGAGATGTGTACGCCGAGGAATTTGTCGTTTTTTGACCTTCTCCTCTGGCGGCGCCATTGATGAGGACATGATCGGCCTGGTTCCTCCTGAARGTTTCCTCCAGCTCCTTTGTTTTGTGTTGGAGGGAGAGGTCATTTACCTGGCACCCCGCTGCCAGAGTGTCTTCCTCCTCGCTGTAGGCCATCTCGTCATTTTTGGTGATCAGGCCTACTACTGTCGTGCCGTCAGCTAACAGTTGGAACTGTGTAAAGCCATACAGTCATGGGTATACAGGCAGTACAGAAGGAGATTGAGGACGCGTCCTTGTGGGGCCCCTCCCCCTGAGGTGGTACCMTAAGGAAGTCCAGGACATAGTTACAAAGGGAAGAGTTCAGTCCCAAGGGCCATGATCTTTGTGGTGAGCTTAAAGGGCACTTTCGTATTGAAGGCCAAGCTGTAGTTGATGAACAGCATCCTCACATACTTTATGCATTTGCGGAATAATTTAAATTTGTGTAAAAGGGATCCGTAGCACAGAGAAGTTAATAACCTTTCTGTCACAGGCGTTCCGCTAGCGAACCACCTCGACAACATCYGATGAAATTGCAGAGCGCCAAATTCAAAATACAGAAATAGTCATAATAAACATTCATAAAAATACAAGTGTTATACATCGGCTTAAAGATTAACTTCTTGTTAATCCAGCCGATTTGTCAGATTTTAAAAAAAACTCAGTTTTGTTGGCGCGTTTTGTTCAGTAATCCACTGGCTCAAAGGCGGTCAAAACATGTAGACGAATACATCCTAATAGTACCGGGGTAAAGTTCATTGAAACATGTCAAACGATGTTCATAATTAATCCTCAGGTTGTCAATTGTCTAAATAATCGATAATATTTCAACCGGACAATAGCGTATTCAATAGAAAGGAAAAACAACGAAGGGCGTGCACTCTGTCACATGCTCAAACCAGCTCTGCATGCTTCCTCAGTCCACTGACAGAAAGGTCTCATTCTTCTTCATTTTTCAGAAAACAAGCCTGAAACAATGTCTAAAGACTGTTGACATCTAGTGGAAGCCATAGGAACTGCAATCTGGGTCCTAACCCATTAGATACTCTATAGGAACTGCACGTTTTCAATTGAAAACTACMCACATCAAAAAAGTCCCACATCCTGGATGGATTTTCCTCAGGTTTTCGCCTGCCATATCAGTTCTGTTACACTCACAGACATTATTTTAACAGTTTTGGAGGACTGGTTGTTTCCGGGGCTTCCATCAAAATGTTTTTTAAGGACTGAGAGTAACCACTTATGTTGACAACATAGTCCTATGATTGAACCCGGCCCGACATTCTGTAAGTGGAGAAATAAACATTTCCATATAGGAGTACAGAGACAGAGAGTAACATCAGTGTCCCAACGGGAAATAATAGCACATCCTTTAGAGCTTATTAAATGAACTGATCCTTCTAGAACTGCGACAAATCTGTTATTACTGGTTGACCAGTGCGTCGCCTAGTACATCTACCAAGGCTAAGTCGTATTTATCGTCACGCTCTAATCTCAGCCATCCACATCTAAGGCCGCTGGCAAAAACAAAAGTGAGCTCCCTTCCCCTACCCTCGCTGTAGACCAATTCAGTCATATGTGTTTAGGTAGTTCCGACAGTGACACTTCACTGCTAAATGCTAAGTGTGTACACGCGAGTCTGGAACAACGATAGTGGATGCACACTAGTGTCAACGTACGTCATACTGATCCATCATTTCCGTGCTGGTAGGTCTTCACTGGACTGAGTGATGTTTGAGACAATTAAAGAAGAGGAGAGATAGATGAGTACACAGCAGTTTCACGTTAGGATGTGGGCTCGCCTCTCCCTGTGCTTCGTAGTGTGACCTGACCTTTTTCATGGACTACCAAGGAAGATCGCAGGACAGTACAAGCACATTAACAACGAGGCAAGACAAGATCTCAACGACAGTACCCCAAGGGCCACTGATCTTTGTGGGTGAAGGGCTATATCAAAGGGCACTCTTCGTTATTGATAGGCCAGACTGTAGTATGATGAACAGCCACATCCTACACATACTTCTTAATGCAATGTTGCGAGAATAATATTAAAATTTTGCTGTTAAAAAGGGATCCGCCGAGTCAACACAGAAGCAAGCATCAATAACAACTAACACATCTGTCAGACAGGTCATCTCTACACATGCCAACACACACACACACAACACCACACACACAACACACATAGGTCGATTCCGTAAGCCCGAGACACACCCAACCATCACGAGACCAACACATCATACAATACATTAGCACGCAACGACGACACCAGCCACACCCACATCACACACCACCATCACACCCAGCACACACACACATACCCTTCCCTGGGAGGGTCTGGCAACTTACCATACAAACAATCGCCTTCCTATCCTCCCAGTGGCAGAAAGAACCATTCCTCACCATCCATACTCCAACTTCCTTCGCTCCACTCCAAAATGACTCAACTGGTGTCAGCCCAGGCCACGGAACTACAGCCCAAATCTATATGGTACATCACCAGAAAAACCTGGTCCCACCACACATAATCACATACGCACCAACAAACACAACACGGGAGAGCAACCATGAGAGTCTGCACACTCACCAAGACCAATCCTATATTCCCCTCCAACTCCCGCGCCACATCAGTAGAGCACCTATCAATACGGGACTCCAAAGGCTCGCAACCAATCAAGCAGAAGATGACTATTGAGCCCACGTAGCACTGGTAAAACAAAGAGGGAGAAGCATGATCGAAGATAATATCAAAATACAAGAATTCAAAAGAAAGAGACAGAGAGTGTAAATATAAATAAAATACGATAATTAATTCCCAATAACGCCATGCATATAAAGTCACATCGATAAGAGTGACGGGGTGCCATTGCATGGGATACCATGAGGGAACTGGTATATGAGCAGGCCCGCCAAAAAAGCATGAACACAAAGAAGTCCAACGACACAACCACACCCGCTCCCCCTAATTTCCAATTGGTCATTCCAGGAGATGAAATTTTTTGATTGCTAAATAGCTGACACCATTCAGCACCCGAACCTGTAGAGATGTTGAGAAAGCAATTGTCCTGAGGGCAATCGGGCACCTGCATGTCTTACGACTACAGCGCACACGCGCATTTCCTTATGCAACATTTTGATGTATAGGAGATGACATGTGAGATATGTACGAACAATTTGTTATGTTGTCACTCATACGGCCTTCACCAGAGAGATAACTGAGGGACTGTCATCTAGCAGCACTTGTATAGCCCGCCGAACTACATTACCCCATTAGTAAAAAAATGCCATTCAAAAATGTTTCAATCAGTAGCACAACCATAATCTAATTTCTCAGTAGGCTGTGTGTGTGGTGCTGTGTGTGTGGTGTGTGTGTAGTGTGTGTGTGTGTGTGCTGTGATGTGTGTGTTGTGTGTGTGTGTGGTGTGTGTGTGTGTGTGTGGTGTGGTGTGTGTGTGTCTGTGATGTATTGGTTTTGGTGTTGTAAATTATTTTTCAAGAAATGACCCTAAGACATTTTGTCTACCCTTGGTGGTGAACACGCCTTCAAGGAAATAGTGAAAAAGGCGGACTGTTCACTTTCTAAACGTGAGATCACTCATAGGTAAAATCATCAACATTCCAGAGTTTAATAACTTCAGTGTACGGGGTTTTCTCAGCATAGTGGTAGGGCATTTTTACACCACAGAGCAACACAAGGGTTAAACTCTGTGAAGCGACTTTTTTGTGCTGCTAGTATCTTGCAGTGCAGTTAACTCTAAATGAACTCTATTCGCCACATCCAAATGGTAACTCTGGTCTTTCCTTCCTGTGCGGTCCCTCAGAGAGACATGTTTCCTCATTCCGCGTTGATGGTTTTTGCACTGCACTTGAAGAACTTTCAAGTGACCCGTTACCTGTCTTTAATTGTAATGATGGGACTGTCATTATTGTAATGCATTGGTACTCTTTGCTTACTTTGAGCTGTTCATTGCCAATATATGTACGTGGGTCTTTTTACCAATAGCGGCTATTCTCTGGTATACCATCTCTACCTTTTGCATAACACAACTGATTGCTCAAACGCACTACTTCTTATGGCTTCGGCAGTATCGACGTCTGGGATGAGAAAGCCTGCCCCAAAAGTAAAACTGCCTGTTACTCCAGGTCACCTAGAAGCTAGGATATGCATATAGATAGATTTGGAAGAAAACGAATTCTAAAGTTTCCT
>NW_019943070.1:23649-28649 GCF_002910315.2 Salvelinus sp. IW2-2015
CACACACACACACACACACACACACACCACACACACACAACACCACCACACACACCACACACACCACACACACAACACAAACCCCTTGAGGGGTCTGGCCCACTACCCGCTCCTATCCTACATGGCAAAAAACCATTCCATCACCATCATTCCATCTTCCTCTGTTTCCATCAAAATGCAACTGTCAAGCCAGGCCAGGGACAGCCAATCTATATGTATCTTTCTCTTGTGTGTGTGTGTGTGTGTGTGTGTGTGTGTGTGTGTGTGTATGTGTGTGTCCATGGAAAAGGTCACACACACAGAAACACAGAGGGCACATATTGTATATTCATCCCATCTTATTTCAACAACCAGCCAGAAGACCAGGAAGGAAATGAATAATGGAGGGACGGAGATGGATCCTGTCCATCCTGTACCCTGATTTACAGAGCAAGAGGACACTGACCCTAGTGTGATGGCTGTAGAGCGTGACGGAACATAACATAGCCTGGTAGATACAGTGTCACCTGGTCAACCGTAATACAGAGTYGCAGAGTTCTAGGAAGGATCAGTTCATTTAATAAGCTTAAAGGGATGTGCTATTATTTCCTCGTTGGGACACTGTTCTCTCTGTGCTCTGTTACTCTATATGGAAATGTTATTTCTCCCACTTACAGAGTGGCCGGGTTTCAATCATAGGCATGTTGTCAACAAGTGTACTGCACTGCCGACAACGTCCCTTTAAAAAAGGTATTTTCCCAGATGTTGGCCATTTCTTYATGAAACAAATTACCTGCAGTCAAGGTTGGGGAGTAACTGATAACATGTCATCAGTTACATGTAATCTGATTACAAAAAAAAAAAAAAATCAGTTATATTACCAGCAAAAATAGTGTAATCAGATTACAGATACTTTTGAAAAAGTGGATTACTTCTAGGATTACTTTTAAATTCAGAAAGGATGTTTTGGGGAGAGAAATTATGATGTGTGTTCCAAACCTTGATTGTGAAACATTTGTCCATTAATCTTTTCAAAATTGTGTTCCATCATGATACCCTGGGGAAGGGTATCATGATGACACTTTTTTGTTTTTCTCAATGACATTCAATTCAGCATTGGACGAAGGATCGTTGAAGTTTGTTCCTCCTGAGGGAGTCATGATTACACACCAAATGTGTTTGATGGATCCATTTTTTTTTATGCCTTTCAAAGATGCACCCCAGGATCTTAAGCACAACAAACTCACAACATATACAGTATGAATTGGATTCGTAACATATACAGTATGAATTGGATTCGTAACATATACAGTATGAATTGGATTCGTAACATATACAGTATGAATTGGATTCGTAACATATAATACGAACTGCAAAAAAAATAAAGGACGTAGCATATTACAGGATGTAACAAATCACACGAAATGGATGACATAGTACACAATTTGATGACGTAGTATACAATTTCATGATGTAGCACACGAAAAACAGGGACCACTTTTGACTCGGAAGCACCACTCAAAACTACTGGCTGARAATATACAAAAGTTCAAGAGTTCAAAGGTTAAGGTATTTCCAAAGTAATCAGATTGTTACTGAGTTTGTTACATTACTGATTACAATTTTGGACAGGTGACTAGTAACTGTAACAGATTACATTTAGAAAGTAACCTAGGCAACCCTGCCTGCGGCGGCTTTGATTGAATCCCGGCCTGCGTCCTTCTAATGATTGTAAAACAACTTAGTTGACGTTTACCAGAGGACTCCACGTTCAGCTACAGACACACTTCATTAACATGGTGACAATGACCCTGCCTCACCCCAATTATCACCTGCATTACTGCCATCACTCTCCCTGATTATCTGAGGAAAACACACACACACACACACACACACGCACCTCATTTGCAGGATGAAAACCTCCAGGTTTTGAAAACGTGTAGGCTTACTTGCCTCGTCAACACTGTCACCTTGACGATAATGATCAATAGCCTCATATTTGAAGTCTTCACTCAGTCAGAAAGAGCTAATGAAGAGCATTACAGACAGACAGACACAGAGAATGATCTGTAAGGTCCCTTAGTCGAGCAGCGAATGTCAAACACAGATTCAACCACAAAGACCAGGGAGGTTTTTCCAATGCCTCGCAAAAGAAGGACACCTATTGGTAGTTACACTTTGAATGGTGTATCATTACAGCCTGTCACTACAAAGATACAGGCGTCCTTCGTTACTCAGTTGCCGGAGAAGAAAATGTTTCATCTTATACCCTAGAAAGATGGCGCCGGAGGGCAGGGATGCCGTCTTATCAATCACGCTATTTTGTTAGTTTTTTCACGTTGTTCGTAACTTGTTTTGTACATAATGTTGCTGCTACCATCTCTTATGACCGACAAGAGCTTCTGGGCATCAGAACTGGGTGTAACGTCCTGACCAGAGTTATTATGTGTTTTGCTTGTTTAGTGTTGGTCAGGACGTGAGCTGGGTGGGAATTCTATGTTGTGTGTCTAGTTTGTCTGTTTCTGTGTCCAGCCTAATATGGTTCTCAATCAGAGGCAGCTGGTAATCGTTGTCCCTGATTGAGAATCATATATAGGAGGCTTGTTTTGTGTTGGGATTTTGTGGGTGATTGTTTCCTGTCTCTGTGTTTGTGTTCTGCACCAGATAGGACTGTCTCGGCTTTCACGTTTGTTATTTTGTTATTTGTTAATGTTCATCGTTTATCGTCTTATTAAACATGTTGAACAATAACCGCGCTGCATTTTGGTCCTCTCCTTCATCCCAGGAAGAAAGCCGTTACACTGGGATTACTCACCTCACATTGGACAAGGAGTTCTTCTCCAATGATTCGGACACGAGGGATATACTACAGACACTCAACCAGGCCCAGATTCCAGTGATTCGCTGGAAAAGGAAACGTAGGTTTCGCGGAAAGAGATCAGGATGCCTTGTGAGGATCAGGCGACGAGTGGCTAATCTGCTTTGCCTTCCGTCCTGCTAGCTAACGTTCAATCGCTGGAAAACAAATGGGACGAACTGAAAGCACGTATATCATAAAAAAAACTGTAATATCTTATGTTTCACTGAGTCGTGGCTGAACGACGATATTTAGAACATACAGCTGGCGGGTTATACACTCTATCGGCAGGACAGAACAGMAGCCTCTGGTAAGACACAGGGCGGGGGCCTATGCATATTTGTAAACAATAGCTGGAACATGATATCTAAGGGTTTAGCTTACCTCATGATAAGCTGCAGACCACACTATTTACCTAAAGAGTTTTCATCTGTATTTTTCATAGCTGTCTACATACCACCACAGACCGAGGCTGGCACTAAAACCGCACTCAATGAGCTGTATTTCACCAATAGCAAGCAGGAAAATGCTCATCCAGAGGCGGTGCTCCTAGTGGCCGGGGACTTTAATGCAGGGAAACTTAAATCAGTTTTAGCAAATTTCTATCAGCATGTTAAATGTGCAACCAGAGGAACAAAAATTCTAGACCACCTTTACTCCACACACAGAGACATCCATTTGCCCTCCACACACCCTCGCCCTCAATTTGGTAAATCTGACCATAACTCAATCCTCCTGATTCCTGCTTACAAGCAACATTTAAAGCATGAAGCACCAGTGACTAAATCTATAAAAAAGTGGTCAGATGAAACAGATGCTAAGCTACAGGACTATTTTCTAGCAGACTGGAACATGTTCCGGGATTCTTCCGATGGAATTGAGGAGTCCACCACATCAGTCACTGGCTTTATCAATAAGTACATTGAGGATGTCGTCCCCACAGTGACTGTACGTACATACCCCAACCAGAAGCCATGGATTACAAGCAAACATTGCACTGAGCTACAAGGCGAGAGCTGCGCAAGGAGAAGGACACTAACCATGGAACTAAAGGAATCCCGCTATCCTCAAGAACCATCAAACAGCAAAAGCATCAATAACGGACTCAAGATCGAATAGTAACTGACAAGGCCTGTTCATCTGCCCACAATGTCGTCCCGATGTGGCAGGGCCCTCTGCACTAATACTTTAGACTGAACTTACAAAGGGAACCATCAGACCGAGAGCTGCCTCACAGCTGACACCGAGCCTAACCCAGATGAGCTTAAACTAATCGTTGTATCCATCGACACGCCTTCGACGGCAAGCAACACTGAGGCATGCATGAGAGCACCAGCTGTTCCGCGAACAACTGTGTGACCAGCTCTCCGAGCCGATGTGAGTAAGAACCTTTCAACAGGTCAACATTCCAAGGCTGCAGGTTCAGACGGATTACCAGGAGGTGTACTTCAAGCATGCGCTGACCAAACTGGCAAGGTGTTTCACTGGCATGTTCAACCTCTACCTGTCTGAGTCTGTAATAACAAACATGTTTCAAGCACGAACCACCAATAGTGCCTGTGCCAAGAACACTAAGGTACCTTCCTAAATGACTACCGAACCGTAGCCTCAACTGTAGACCATGAAATTCTTGGAAAAGGCTGGTCATGGGCTCACACTCAACACCATTATCCCAGTATAAATCCATGTAGACCCAACTCTCCAATGTTGGCGTACCGCCTTATACAGATTATCCACAGATGATGCAATCTCTATGCACTCCACACTGCCTTCCCACCTGGGACAAAAGGAACCACTTAATGTTGAGAATGCTATTCATGACTACCACGCTTCAGCTTCAAACACCATAGTGCCCTCCAAAGCTCATCAACTAAGCTAAGACCCTCGGACTAACACCTCCTTGCAACCTGTAACCTGCCGTGGGGGGGGGCCGCCCTAGGTGGTAAGGGTAGTAAAACATCCGCCACGCTGATCCTCAACACGGGGGCCCCTCAGGTGTGCGTGCTCAGTCCACTCCTGTACTCCCTGTTCACTCATGACTGCACGGCCAGGCACGACTCCAACACCATCATTAAGTTTRCTGATGACACAACAGTGGTAGGCCTGATCACCGACATCATCATAGGGAGGAGAACAGAGACTTGGCCGTTTGGTGCCAGGACAA